>NW_008594493.1:10045-20420 GCF_000691845.1 Merops nubicus | reverse complement strand
GGAAAGACAAATATAGCAAAATGCATTGTACTACATTTTTCTATCAAAAAGTAATTATACACCACGTTTTGATTCTGTTTAACTGCAATAAATGTTACAATCTACTTGTTTTACTGATTTTCCTTTTGGGGAATCTGCCTACTAAATGAGTAAACTACATAATAAATACAATATTCTCAACCAAAAAGACAATACAAGGTGTACAAAACAGCGGTTTTGCAAACACGACTGACTCAAAAACTTAATTTTTGTATGCTCAATGGGAGAAAGCTAAGCTTAAATCAAATTAGTTTATTATCTTATAAAATTTTAAATTAGATTTTTAAACAACGAACAGTTAAATATCATCAACATGCTATATCTCAAATCACAAGTACTGTTTAACCACTAGTCTCTCATTCTAAGTAAGTGGGTCAATTGAAAACACACACCATAAAACGTTAAAGATTGTCAGGCTTTGACAAATGTATTTTTATCAAACAGTAGGCAAATTCAAACCAATGCACATCTTCAGAAGGGAGGAAAAAATAAAACCACCAAAAAGCCTGAAAAAACCCACACTTGTAAAAAACAGGGTAACGGATTAACCCCACATCATCCTCTAGCATATGGCTATGTCTTGGGCAATAATCAAAATCCTTCCCATTTTAAAAATGGGCTACCAATTAATAAAAATATTCTTCCACAAGTAAAATATAATTTACAATGGCACTGACATTTTAAAAGGCAGGAAAAAAGGAATTACACATTTATGGATAAATCTCTTGTTTGTTAAATCAAGCTTTATTGATAAAATGGAAATCAAAGTATTTTACTTGGAACAGCAGCAGACCCAGCCAATCAGGATTGTAAAAATGCTGCAGACTCCTACTGCTTGTAGAAAGCTGCCTGTCCATGCTCAGTGATTAGTACTTTCAGGTAGGGGTTAATGAAAAAGGAGGTGCAGAGAGTGCAGGCATTCTAATCCCACGGTCCGCACGCGTAGGAACACGATGCTATTAATAGGGCGTGAGTTAACTGAAGTCAAAGTCGACACAGCCTCTAACTCGGGGTGAGAGCAGGAGCGTGCCCCAGGAAAAGGACACACCTCTCTTGAGGGATGTGCACCACTCAGTTATTTTTCCGTTGCCAAGCAAATTCACACACTCTAATTTCTGGTAAGTTGCCCAGGAGTTCAGCTTTCGTATAGAACAGCACGTTATCTTTACAGTTTTGTGCACCTCTTGAGCACCTAGCTGGCTAGGCTGCTGCTCCTTGCAATCCAAAACCACAACATGAATCTCTAGGGATATATACTGTTGCATCACACAAGCCAAACATTTCTTCTAACCTTTATAGTGATTTAAAGCAGTTCATAATTAAATATGAGCATTTTGTACAAAGACAATTGCACTTTACAAAAACAAAATCATACAACATAAACTGCTGGAGTCTGATTTACAACATGAATTATGGTTTGAAATCACGTTTACAGAAGTCTGTTTTACAAAAAAGATCAGTTCCTGGGCTAGGTGTTGTACTGCTGTAGTCACTCTCACCAACATACTCCCTTCTTTGAGTGAAGTTGAGGATGGATGTTGAGAAGGGTCACTGAGGTTGGGCTGCACTTTCATTTGAAGGATGAAACATGAACTCCACAGCTAGATGAGCAGTTTTACCACATATCATCAGTTGAGGCAGAATCCTTAAAGAAAAAAGAAGGAACCCTTTAAAGTCTGGAGTGCCCACAGTTACAGCAGTTTCTGGATAATCCAGACTGAAAAGGGTGAAGACATAAATTATTTTAGGAGTCTGTTTTCCCTCCTCTTTCAGAAGTAACATTTAAGTAGCATCCAAAACCCACATTACTTAATTAATAGCATTAGTAGCAAAACATTGCACAATCTGACCGAGTGATTTATAACAGCCTTGTCAATCCTCAGAACAATATCCTGGGAATGTGATTCAAAAACATTCCCCAAGTAGTTAGAAGCAACACAGAATGGATACGCTTACTACCCAGGTGTGTTAAAACAGCAGGATGTGCCTCATGCTGCTTGCTAGTATCTTTACCATCTTGGGTGTTTTCAGCCCTCCCTTGATGCACAGGAAGATACAGTCATCAACGGACACCCTGTTATAATTCAGATCAATTTTATCACTTATAATTTAAGGTTAGAGAAGCGTAGCTTGGGTGACTGCAGGAAACCCTAATTTTGGATGGTAATAAAACCGCAAGGAGGAAAAAAAAAAGTCTATAAGAAAAAAATTGGAAGCAGAGACCTGCTGTGCCCTAAATCATAACCGTATGGCCACACCACACAGCATTACAACACTGCATGCAATACTTGAGTATCCCTAAAATGTGTTCCACTTAGGCCTACAGGCAACAGTGGATTTTGTGTAAATACCATACCCCTGAGAAATATTTAACTGATCGTTGCTAGGTTAAAACAAAAATTCCTACTATGAATTTAGTATTTAATTCTAGTAAGTGTTTTTTAAGCCATTTGCCTTTGTCTGTTTCCTTCTCCCTTGCTTAGATTGTTCTATGTTCAGCCTTCCCCAGCTGCCTCATGAGTTGAGTACGTAGGTTAACCCCACGACAGAAGTGGGACCACAGCTCAGTAGCTGAAGCAACAGCACAGTCAGGAGTGGAGGCACTGAAGCAAACTGCTTCTGTACTGCAATCTTTGGTTGTTTCAGCATTACCTCCTACCGTCCCCTAAGTAATTAAAGGCCATGATGGGCTTCAACAAGTTTATGCTGCTGCTTCCACAGCTACACTTCCCTATCATTACTAAGACTGCAGGAGGTAGAAATATTAATCCTCTTTAAAAGCACTGCCTGATTCCTTTGCGTCAGAGATGCTAATTAAGCCTCTAGCAATGCCCATATGACAATTTCTTAGCACTAAAGTTCTGCAACCTTCATTCAAACTTGCACACAGAATTCATTACAGACCATAAAGAAGCACAGCTGACATGGAGGTGTAGTTAAAAAAAAAAATCATTACTAAAATTACCCTTTGCAAAAGTACCACCTCCAGTTTTTCCTTTGAGACCAGAAGCAGCAAAGGAGAGCAATTATATGAAAGACCAAAACTGATGTGTTTGTTTCAAGGATGAAGAATAAAAGCTGTAGTGAGTAGAAAAGCAGGAGCTGCATGCCAGTTATTCAGCATGCCTATTTCTGTATCCAAGTTGCCAACATCACTGCAAAACAAAGGAGTTTGTGTACGACACATTTGTAGAACAGTACCATACTACAGGATGTATTTGAAAGGTAAAGCATCCCTCTTTCAGCCACTCTTTAGGAATTTTAAGCTAAAGATATAATGAGAACAGCCAAATAAAGTAGCATGCAGTTGTAAAACAAAATTCTTTACATCTGGACGAATTCATTCATGTCACGTCTAAGCATGTAAGTAATTTTTACTGATAAGTGGAGGATCAGTTTAACTCCTTTCTAAAGTACAGCACTTTTGGTGACAGAATGTTGTTCCCAGTGATCTAACTGCAATTGGGAACGCTGTTCATATTTTAGAGTTTTGGGGTTTTTTTTCCCCATTGACAGTGGATTCATGTCACTCTAATCACTGACTGACACACAAGAACCTGAACTGTGTGCTTGCTGTAAGATGCACTATGCTTAAAAATAAAAGTCCATGTGGAAAGTTAATATATCCTTAAAGCTGACAGCTACTGATCTGTTTAACCTACAAGTGCAGGTTTTTTTTCTTGATACTTTGGGGAAAAATGTCTCCCATAAGAAGGAAAAAAATATACACAACTTCACATGATTTGCCAGGAAAGCATTTGGAAACCCAGGCAGGATTCAAATAGTTCCAGAAGACAAATGAATCAAACATACTGGACTTTTGAGACTATGATCAGCAGAAGGCAGCAGCAAACAATTACAAAATACAGTTCAAAGAGCACAAAAAGATCTTGCTATTGCTTCTTTGGGGCAAAGGGTCATTTGACAAGAACTAGCACTATGCTTCTTTACGAAACTGTTAAAATGATTGTGGTAGGGGGAAAGATAACACAAGGATACTTACAGTATCATCATTCCTGTAGGGGTTCAGTCTGTTATAAACGGCTTCAATCACACTCCGTCTAGAGCAAAAACAAAAAACCCACATGATTTAAGATTTTAAGGTTGTCTTTTTTTTTTTGAAGTCAAATCCCCTGAATACAACTTTAATTTAAAACGCAAACTTTAGGAAGTTTCAAAAATCACAGAACCAAGTTTACTGCAAGTTCGCACTAAATGTCATTAAACATTGAACATGGCTACTGTATCCTTTAAAACCTTTAGGTTCAAGAAAAACAAAGCTGGATACCACAGGAGAGCACAATGTGACATTCAGATGAGGCTGTGATGCTGCTGGGTGCTACGTCTCTCAAGTTTGAAAAAGGGCATCAGGAAAACTGGTGGATGTTGAATGCCCAGGTCACTGGTGTGGCTGACGAATGCTGCAGTCATACTTCACATGCTGTGCCATTTCACAGGGGGACAGCAATTTCTTTATTTTCTTGATGCATAAAAATTGCATTCCGAAGTACATTTTTATTTGTGTTACATTCTGAAATGTACTTTCCGTGTGCAAAGTTGGAAAAATTATTTCTGAAACAAGACTATTTTACAATAATATGTCCACTGATCATATGCAACCCCTGCAACTTTTCTCAAAAAAATTGAAACTGCAAGTAGCAGTTCTACGTACCGTATCTTCAGACTGAGAAGAAATTTGTCTGGTAAAAAAATATTAACAAATTAATTCAAGCATCTTGTCAGTTTCCTCCTTAAAAAAAAAAATTGCTTAGCATATATAAGATGGGTTGTAATTAACATTGGTCTCTGGGATTCTCAGCTTTTATAATATTAATAGAAATACTGGTAGGAAATATAGTGATAAAATATTAATAGAAAAATATTAACAAAATGTAAATGCATGATTTTTAATTTTTTTTTAATTTTTTTTTTTTTTTTAATTTTCACAGGGTAAGAAGTTTTTCTTGAAAACTGATACTCAAAAAAAGAAAATAATGTGAGGCTGAAGGAAGAGGTAGCCTTTGCCTTAGCCAGCATTTAAGGAAAGAACTTTGAAGGAGGAGCAGGAAGGAAAGAGGGGAGTAAGAGACAAGAATTAGAGATTGGACTTGAAAAGCTACTTTCTTCCAGACCCCCTTCTGCAGAACCAAGTATTCCAAAGCAGCAGACTACAACTGTGACACAAAACAAACTTCAAAGAACAACCTTTAAATGGCTCACGAATGCATGTGGAGCAATCACCAAGAGTGCAGTGGAAGACAAAAAGCAGATGATAGGCTTTATAATCATCCTGTAACACTGAAAAGCCAGGAACTACCATGCAGCAGCATAAACATCATAGAGAATCATTACAGGTCACAGAAGAGCCTGAATTTTAAGCAATAAAATCAAATAATTATGCACAAAGCATGTTGCACTTATTAACTGGGAAGTTTCCCTTATCGTTCAAGAAATAGGTATCTTTGATTCTAAATAAAGGCAGGTTTCTTGAAAAGCATTATTTTCCTTCCAAATTGGCGGGAGTGCTTCGAGTTACTCTAATATCCAATTAAATCCATACTTCTATTGATCCCTATTCAAACTGGCATCGCTATGACACAAAATGCCACAGAAGTCAGTCACTTCAGCACTTCCTCACCACCACAAAGCTACTGCTAGCCAAAGAAGATTGAGAAAAATCAATTTGTATGCTGTATTTCATGAGTAACCAATTCATTGATACTTCCAGACTACAGCAACACATCCTGAATAGATGTTTGTTATTATATATAAAATTGCCATGTCTTTTCCTAGTCAAAACGGTTCAGTTAAGAGTGATTTTGTTTTGTAGAAGTCAGCTTTACAGTTCAGTTACCATTTATTCAATTACATATGTATAGTCTTCATGTTTTGGTGCAACAGTACAAAAATCATAGTCTGAAGTGTTAACAATATAGTCTGTACCGTATGTGCCAAATCCATTTTAATACAGCACAGGTTCACAAAAAATCTTTTGAACCAAAAAGTACCTGGTTTGGTGTGCAAATGAGCCAAGCACATTGCTTCCTTAAAGACTGAGAAGCCACAGAGCATCACCACTCAGCATGAACTCTTCAAGGACAAAGCCAGGCTATATAGAGCTGTCAATTTAACTTCCCACTTTTCTTTTTTGATAGACTTCTATCTAGTTTTCAGATTTGTTGCAAGCAGAGAGATACAAAAGCAAACTTTTAAGCAATTACAACACTGCTTTAGCTACAGGCAAGAAAACAAAGCTGCCAAGCAAAACATCATACGCATATCACTTCTTACTGAAGTGCAGAACTACACATCCAAGTGACTACTGAAGTCACTGCATAATTTTTGCATCTTCAAATATAACCTCCCACCCAGAAAACCCAGTTAATTACAGAAAACAGACACACTCAGGCCACTCTTAAAAAAACCCTTCAGTCCTTCCCAAAACTAGTTTGACATTTAATTTTAGTAGCAGTTCAGTTAACTCTATTCTTATGCTTGTCCTTTTCATTCAGAACAACCGAGTAACAGAAATCAGAAAACAAATCATCACCTTTTGTCCTGTACCCTTCTTCCCTCCCCCCACTTTTAAGAGTGGCCTTACAGTTAAGTTTTGATTTAAATCAAAAACCACATTTACACTGATGTGAACTCACTTGCTTGCCAATTCACCCCCCGGCGGGAGGTTTGGGATGCTCTCAGTTGCTAACGTACGCATCACGTGGACTAAGTCTGGGACTCCTTCACCCTGCTTCTTTATGATCTCTGGGAATCAGAAGTACTTTTTTTGTAAGTGCAGTCCAAATTTAACTTAAAAAAGATTGAAACACTCAGTTTTATAAAAAGGCAGCTTAACTTCTGTTAATATATATTAAAAGAAAAAAAAAAAGTATGACAGACAGACCGTATTCAACGTGGGAATTAACTTTGGTTCTGTAAGAAAAAGAACCTGCAACAGATTTGACGATACACTGCTGTTAACATGCACGCTGGTTTTAGAAATACACAGCTACCTAATCAAAGTAGGGAAAAAAATATCTTTTAATTGCTTTCCTGCTATACATTTTATCTACTAGAGTATCTTCCCAACAAAATGCCCTGGTCACGAGACAGGTATTAGCATCAGCTTTATCGCTGCAACAGAAGATAAAAGATTATTGCCATCATGGAAAGCACAGTGTTTTCAAGAAACAGAGTTAAACATTAAACATAACTCCCATGGCTGGATGTGTGTTAGCCAATACTTGCACCTCACTGCATTACAGCAACATGCAAATTTTAAGAACCATTACATACGAATGAAAAGCCAGGGACAACACATCTAAGAGGCGGTTCCATCCTCAGCTCACTTAAGGGATATGCTAATATTTGTCAGTTATTTAAAGCCGATCCATCCGACTTTGGGGTGAAGAGAAATTGTACTGTAGCTACAGTCATATCTGCTAAGAAATTAATTCTTAAACTCTATGCCTAGGTCTGGAATTTTAATGATTTTTTTCCAAGACATAAGCACACACTTATTTGCACTTCAGAGATTTCAGACCATACCAGCCCTGAACAGTTGTGCTCTTTAAACAGGTTTTTAATGAAATTTAAAGAACAAGGACATTTTAAAAATGGCATCTCCTTGGTTTTTCTGTAAACACAAGCCCTTAGAAATGATATCTGAGTTAAGACTTCAGGCTGTTGATCTTCCAGCGACCACTGCAGCACACGCAGAGCAATGTGTACACGTGCAGACAGATACACGCACGTATGTATGCACACACACTGGCCATGTGGCACACCTGGAATTCACCAACATCACTTTCAAAAAACACTCTCGGCAGTAAGTTTTTGCCCTAAATGATAATTCCAGAAAAATGACAGCAAGTTTCCATTTTATACTTTAATCAGTGAGACAAAGCACATTAAAAGCTTTTAAAACCAACATGTATCCAGCCCTTTTTAGCTAAACAACCTGAAACCAACAATTATGAATTACTTTTTGTGCATGTCATAGGTTTTCAGGGATGTGTGTGTTTACAAAAAGCATCAGCTCTATTTTGCAGTCAGGCTGTGTAAATTATTTGCAAGGTACAGTGGAAACACTGTTTAGCCCTCAACCAAAGTCAAACTGCCACACAAAGCTTTAAGCTGTTCAAGTAAAAACCTACATTTTAAATACATGACAACACACACCATAGACAACTCAAAAACTTGCCATTTCCTCAAAATCTATAGCCAAAATTCTTTTTAGCATCTAGTATTTAGTAAATCTAACATTTTAAAATCTGAATAAGAAGCAAAGATCTCAGATTTGGTTTGCCAAGTTCCTTTATTGTGCAATTTTGAACATCTAGTATATTCTACATTGTGCTATTGCTAAAGTTCTGCTGTACAAAAATAAGGAATTTTTAGTTTACCTATGCTACACAATTTCACAACCTGTAACTGCAGTACATTTAACATACAGTCTCCACTAAATGAATACATTCATATTTTGATTTAAACTATAGATACAGACTGAATAAACACTGAAGACACAACAAATGGAGTCGGTCTGCTAGCTGTGTTTAATTTATTGGAATTATTGTCTTTCAATACATCTTACAACCCTCCCCCACCCTTTAATTTACTTTTAAACCTTCTACATATTTTCATGGCATCAAGTATTGGAAAAATTTACTGACAACCCTACAATGGAAGATTCAATACATATCTGTTTTTTCGTATTTTGAATGGGAATTCTACACAAAGTGTAAGAAAAAGCCAGAGCTTTGATTTTGGGAAAATAAGGCAAGGAACATGTAACAGCTAACTTAAAATTGTTTATAGGTATAAATATTGCAAGAATTATCTATTATGGAATGTTTTAATGTAAAAAACTGAGAACAGGGAAAAAAAAAAAAAACTTAGACAAGTTTCTTTTAGAGTCAACACATTAATAACATATATTAGTGCAAGTAATAGCAACACATTTTGGAATGATGGATTACTTCTACCATGACATTCGCAGGATATTTTAGGAGTAACTGATGTACTACAAGCAATGGCACGAAAATGCTTCTCCACACTTGCTTCTTCTTCCATTGTTATTTATCATAGCTAAGAACCTGGACCACAAACACATTGAAATAACTAAAAGGAGAGTCCTAGGTGGTACAATAAGTAGAAAACTTTCTACTTTTAAAAATTCTTAATGGCCTCTCCTTATTCAAGATGACCATCAGTATTAAGCCCCATTGGAGTCTTAAAATTTGCACTACTTAACAGTACAAAGAGATATTCTGGGCTGAGGGAGTAAAAGTACAACTCCAAAAATATGCACTTTATTAAGCATCAAATTTCATTACTTCTTGGATTACACTGAGTACTGAAGTGCATAAAGATACATAATATGCATTTTCACCAAGTTTCCATTTTAAAGAATTTTAACTTCAAATTGTTAAGACAGATTAGTAAAATCGTTCTAAATGTAGTCTTTACATTTCCTAGTTCCTTCAGCTCCAGATTAGGTTTTTAAAGTTAAGCACTAACATTCTTAAAGTATTCCAGGATAACAGCAAGATTATCCACTGTAGTGTTGAAAGTTTCAGATGATGCAGGAGTCATATCCTACCAGCCAATACTGCAGTATCCATTTACACCATTTAACTGCACAAGAATTAAGCTAAACCTAACTAAAGCTAATCGAGTCCTGTTCTTGAAATCCTGCCTTAGTTCAGCCTCTCAACTTGCCTCATGAGTAAGACTTGAAAGGCCACATTCTGTACACAGCTGATACACATCACTGCTGGGTTGAGTAGTGTTTACTCCATATTAATCCATTTAAATAATATCTTTATGTAACAATAGACAAAAGATCTAGGACAACTCCAAAAAAAAACAAAGACTCTTGAGGGGAGGTACAATGTATTTCCTCAAGTTGTTCAGACATCATTTCATTAAATTAGTATTAAAGTGCTTTATAACTACATATGGAATCCTTCTGGCTCTATGAGACTATCACACTTTGCCCATTCCTGAAATTTATATATAAACACACAGTACTGGCAGCCAAATTTGTTGTATGTACCTTAACAATGTGCAGTTCCAGTGTTTATGTTCTTCATTTTCAAAATGAAGTGTCTGTACAAAAATGTGAGCTTTCCTCATCGTAATATTGGGGGTACAGCTGAAGATGCAGCCTGAACCTGAACATGTTTTCATATTCTAGGTCATGGGTTTGTCTGAACACAGACAAAATACCTAACATATGAAGGTAATGCTTGCCTAAATTAGGAGAGTTAGCATGCTGTACGCACTACTTTGAAATGAAGAAAGCCATCTGACATTAACCCATGTGGTGCCACCCTGC
>NW_008594493.1:0-10014 GCF_000691845.1 Merops nubicus | reverse complement strand
CTATGTCATCAAAAAGATTTATGATATTGCTCACTGTGAACCAACGTCTCATATTAGGCAGGTGTTAGATCAAAAAAACCACAAATGTCTGTCAGGACGTTTGTTCATGGGCAGGACAGACACAGTTTGCCAAGACATTGAGAATGAGGCCTTTGAGAAAGGTGGTCTAAAGGACCACCTACCCAGGTACTAAGTGCTTTAAAATTGCACATCAATTTGTCTGAACCCAGACTTCTCACACAGGCAAGTTCTCTGTGACGTTTTTCTGAAGCTGCAGAGTGTTAACTTCATGCAAGTTAATGAGGGAAAAAAGTGCATGATGTATTCTTCTAACTTATTAATTACCGATACCATAGTTGCAAAGAATTCCTTGTGTGCTATTAAGGATTCTTGGAGTATATCACTTCCAAAATAGACTTAACCTATGCAAATAATGCATACAGTATGTCTTGTGTTTCAGAAACAAGCTCCAAGTCATGGTCACTTTACCAAAAGGCACTATAAATGCAGTTTTAATGAGAAATCTTGCAAATCTAATTGCAAACATTGGTTTTAGTTAGGTGACCCAAAATGCCTAAGGCTTAGAGTACTTCAACTTTCAGCTGAAACTACAAGTACAAATTTAAAGAAAAAAAAATTAAAGTTATTATCAGAGTAAGATGAGCTCCCAGCTCTTTTTTAATCATGAATGCTTAAAGATTTGCTTTGACAAATTTCTGAAGTACTTTCAAGTAAGTAAATACATTAGTAGGTGCCTTAAAGATTACAGTAACCTTACCATAACTGGATAGTAAAATAATACGGCTAACTGATTCGTAGATAACTCTACAGAAAAATGGCACTCAAATTGCCATCTTCACAGACACTTTGCAAGATAGTCTGATTTTTTCATTTAACTCCATGTAACAGGAACCAGGATTTACTGGTTGAAGTTAGCACCATCAACAGATTCATGAAGAACACCGAGCACACATGAATCTTCTGGCATCCTGAATAAATTTTCTGTGCTATAGGCTGCTGCACTTTCACAGCAGTTTTTCAGGACGTACAGGAGGACTATACGAGCGCCTTTTTCAGAGGTGTACACTAGATGGCCAATGGCACTTGAAGGTCTATTAAAAAGCCTGTACATGTTAAAGAGCTTAGTTGTTGGAAGGGGAAGGGGGCCAGGGGATCTGTTTAGAAACAAAGTTACTTATTTTTTTTTAAATGATCCACCTTCTACTCTGCTTTCCAGGTACTTGTCCAACTCTGCCTCTCTTTTCACCGCCTCTGGCGATACCTTTGGTGCGTTCGGAAAACAGATCAATATCACACTCATGTTGTCTCGACTTCCCTGGTGGAAAAGAAGAAAAATTATTTGAGAATATATATGCACCAGGCTAAATAAAGACCAAAGCATTTTACACACAAGATTTCACAAATTTCTTGGTATTAGAATACAACTTTTACTGCTATGGATTAGTATTATTAATTAATTTCCCCTCGCCCCCTGGCAGAATTCCAGAAGTCTGCCCGTTCATTCAGTACGATTTTTAAGTCACTTTGTTCTCTCCTGTTTTATGCTCCAAAGACTACATGGAGCCAGTTACAGACAGTCCATTGTTTTTTAAAAAATTACATTACTAATGAGAGATGAGTATTTACAAACTTGTACTAGCCAATCATTTTGGGAAACCAGCTAAGTATTAGCTGGGTAAACAAAACCCTTGCTGCCTAAAAGCGCTATGTAGGAAGGTGCTGAATTCAGACAGTGCTTCCACCTAAAATCACAGCTATTAGTTTCCACACCCCCCCTTTTAAAACAAGAAAAAGTGACAAGTGAGAGAATCTGTTAAAAAGACCAGCTGGAAAGTGGCCAGGCCTTTCCACAAGCATTCTCTGAAATGGAAATGTTCAAAACTCCAAATAAATAGAACCCTAATATGTGAATATGTTAAAACACAAACACTTTCTGCTTATGAAAAATAGCTGTTTAGTTTACTTCCTATACCCCTGTGCTCTGGTCTTACAAACGTGCATCCACATGCTTAACTTTTGACAACAGTTAAATCCACTGAAGTCAGCAAGATCAAGAGCAAGTCAGTGTTTAAAACAAGAGTATATGGGCATTTGGGGAGGTGCTGACAGTTGGCTACTGCAAAGCTTACAGCATCCACAAGCCACTGTTCCTTCCCTGGTATTTGTTTTCAGGATTACCAGACAAATATTGTAAACAAAAATACAAGAGTTATCCATCTGCCATAGTGCTGGAAAGCAATTACCCTTTTCCAAAAGGGAAACAATGGTCTTGTTAGTCATGTGGCAAGAGCAGAGATGCTGAGTTGTCTCTTTAGTATCAAAAAACGTTTGCTTTTTACATTATGACTTATAGCTTGCTTTTGGAAAATTGTCAAGCTATGAAACTCAGTATTTCAAACCACTCTGTAACTGCACCATCCTGCAACTTATTAATACAAAGTAGAAGCTTTGTATTTTGTAGGCAAAATTATACAAGTTTGTTAAACAAAACAGTCCCATCCTTCTGCTTGAGTTAGTTTCAGAGCTGTATCACACAACACTGAGTAAGAAATGCAGTAATTGAACCAGAATAAGAACTAAATTTGGAAATCAGATCTTCATATAGCTGAAAAGAAATTTTGAACTGCAAAATAAGAAGTCAAGGCTCATTCACTCTGCATATATCTTGGTGTAATTATGACATGAACGTTACTACTAGATGCCCAAGAAAGGAGGGCAAGATTAGGAAGGGAAAGAATATTCCCGAGCCTGATTATGTGTTAAGAGTAAAGGTTTTGTGAAGTTATGTTGTGAAACATAAAAGGGCAGTTATCATCCTTGGCTTGACCATTAATTTCCTTTGGCTTCTAGCTTCCCAGTGATCACAACATATCTGTAAATGATTTTAAACTCTTCATTAACCAAAACCACACAGAAAGCCATACTGTTTGTTGTGTGTTCATTCCCCTCCCATCACGACTTTTGTGGGATCATGGTAATCACTGTCAAAGCCATGGCAGCATAAACCATTAGATACTTTTAGACCGGAATCAAAGCTTATTCTTAACTTGTTGATAAACTTCTAATAATGAAAGCACAGTAAATTTCCCCTCTCAAGTCTGGCTACCTTGTACAAGCAGGTGTCAACTATCTCATTGCAAACTTTCTCAAGGTCATCAGTGACTTCAAGTCTGGATCTTACAAAGTCACACAGCTCTTCATTTCCCATAACATCCCAGATACCGTCACAAGCCAGGATGATGAACTGATCATCTTCTTCTGATCTCTCAATTTCATAAACTTCAGGCTCAGGTGAGACTAGCTGTTCTGTAGGACCTTTCCCATGGACACATTTGTAATCAAAGTCCCCGAGTGCCCTTGAAACAGCAAGGGAGCCATTCACACGCTGAATCATTACAGAGCCACCTGCATTCTGTATTCGTTCTTTCTCCAGTGGGTTACTTGGTTTGTGATCCTGCGTGAAGAAGTGAACCTTCCTGTTTCTACAAAGTAAACCTCTCGAGTCTCCGCAGTTGATGAAGTATGTATGTTGGGGAGAAATCATGACACCCACAGCTGTTGACCCACTTCTGTCTGCACCATGTTTCTTCTCAGAGATGATTCTCATGTGTTCATCAATTTGCAGAAAACCTGTTCTGATGCCGCTCTTTACACTTTCCACAGATGGTGGCCCATCTGGCCCTTTAAAATCCTGGTTGCTCGTGATGTGATCTAATAAGTGCTCACAGCAGTACTTGGCAACCTGTGATCCAGCGTGCCCGTCATATACAGCAAAAAATGACCATCCATCAAGTCCATTTGGCAAACCAATCACAGCCGTGTGCGCATCCTCCATCTCAACTCGCCAGCCTTGCATACTACTCAGACCATAACGAAGTCCATTCCCTTGCCCCTGGGCATTATGTTTCTCCATCTTTGGCTTGTCTAAAAATGCTCCCATGATGACTTTCCTTCAGTTCTAAAAAGAAAAAAAGGGTCAAGGTATTTCTTAAACATCTCTTATTTAAGCATCCTATTGGAAACTATTAAACAACCCACATAATGTTAAGCTGACAAAAATAAACAGATATAAAGCTGACTTTTCTGTGTCTCGAGTCAAATTTGTATTGCTTTCATTTAATTTAAACAAGGACACTGCTACTGGCTGAACTGTACTTTTCATATTTTTGTAAGTATTTTTGTCTTTTTTACTTGAAGAACTTCTGTTCCACCATTCATCATTCAAAGCCTCCAGTACAAGTACGTATGAAATTAGCTTGGAAGAGGACTTGTTGACTGGCACACATCTGAATAGGTCCGTTCCCTGGATTACTGAGCTAGGGAAGCAATTTAGTGTTTCTAAGACAGTGACATTCCCTAGATCTCTACCTGCTGACCACAAAGTCCTGCTCACACTCTGCTTTTCCAATGGTGATGAGGAAACAAAAGCAAACTGCTTAGGTTTTCTTTTGGGAAGAAGGAGGTTTGAGGTTTATTATTTGGGCTTTTTTGGGTTTCGTTTTTAACTGAATGACCAAGACGGTGCCAGAGTCTGCATAAAGGAAACACTGGGTAACTAGGAGCAGGCCTCGGAAGGGACAGAGCAGCTGTCCCTCTAGGCAGCAGCAAGCCAGTAGTTTGGCTCACCCATCTTGTGAAAGCTCATCCCTAGATTTTCAGTTAAATTATGCCGCAAGCTTCTCAGGTATCTGTGCTGAAGATTTACTTAAAACCTTTATGTATTCATGCGTCACTGAAAAACAACTGCCCCTGAGAAGTCTAAGGAAATCTGTTTGGAAATGAAATCAGAAGTACTGTATATTTGTGTTTCCTTCTTCACGCCAGACCCACACACTGCACACCCAGCCCCCTCTGCCTCCCACTGCTGGGATGTGATGCAGCAAATATTCATGCTTAAGAGAGTAAGAATTGTATTCTGCAGGCAGCGTAAACTGACTGGTTTATCTTCATGGCTTTCACACCCTAACCATCCAATCCACCCTTCTAATCCTCATCAGTTTGTTTGTGCATTCATTATTTAAAAAAAAAAAAAATCATACAAAATAGGTCACACATTTTACATACTTGCAAATTCTATGCTGGGAAGCATCAAGGAGTGTGCAAATCACTGTTATACAATGCAAGGTAATGGAACAAGTCTATGAAATGAACTGTGAGAAGAGACTCCCAACAGATTTTACCTGAGGCCCCAACTAAGCAGCTGCACTAGCAGAAAAGTTAGCACACATGGGGTTTTGGAACGTTTTCACTTGTATGTGGAACGCATTCAGTCACTCTCTAAGTCATAACATCAATTTTAGATAACGTGCTTTTATTGCAATACAGCTCCAGCTGTAAGTGACACTATATATCCAGCAAAGCTTTTCATATTGAGTCTTCCAGCCACTACCAACCTTTCTAAAGCATCTGTATATGTTAGAATAAACAGTCAAGAAATGTTTACATTTCATCTCACCACAACAGTGACTCAAATGTGAGCCACAGGGACTGATACACACTCTTTGGCTCACATGCTTTGTTAACAGAACCAAAAGCCACCCATGCTTCAGCTGCAGGGAGAGGTGGCAGCAGCAGTACACCTCTACTTCCTCTCACCCCAACCCCTGCTCTTCAGTTCTGTCTCTTCTTTAAGCGTATGCAAAATATTGATGCCCATGCAAACCCTAACTAGCCAGCAAAATACAGCATACACTGATCTTTTATCGTAAGCACACGAGGTTCACATTACTGCAGCTGCTAGGAAAAAAAACAGGACTTAAGACTTTATCTTCACGTGCAACTCTAGTAAATCAGTGACGCAAATAATTACAGAATGCTGCCATAAATCAAATGGGCACTTACTGCGCAGAATAACAGGCTTTTTTAATTCATTCCATGATAGCAGCAGTTTATAAACTAACACCCAACCCTTTCTTATTGTTGAAGAGATAAAATAGAATGCAGATATTAAATTATTTCACCTTAGAGCTCAAAAAGCAGAAACTGCCCCTGCAAACACCACATTTTTGTAAAGTATTTTACATTATTACTGTGTCTAAACCAAAACAAAACAGAAAAGCATTAAGAACAGGATACAACTGTATTGACCACAAGCACTGTCAAATTTGGCCTAAAAGGGCAGTTTTCCTTGTCTCGCATTACTAGGTACACAATATCCAGACAGAATTGTGCTTTGTAAGCTGTTGGCCTCAGCAGCTGGTCATGTAAACCACAATTAAGAATACAGACAGACAGGTCATACACAGTTCTAGCAACTCATACAGAACTGCTGCCACACTTCAGAAATTAAAAACTCCACTCTCCATTTAAAATCAAGTTTATCTTCTAAACTGAAAGTTGTTGCTACTCTAAATTAAGCCTTGTAGGTGAGATGTTGGCACATGATTCTTCAAGGGCGCAAGCTACCCACCACAGATGCGAAAACAACCAGGCAGAAGGACAACCACAATGTGGTCACGTAACTTCTACTCAGGAAATTATTCATAGCCCATAGCATCAAGTAGACCCATTCTGAGAACAGCACTAACAGTCTGCAGTTGCCTGCCTTGCAACACTCTAGCTAGTCATCCATCCTTCCACCAGGACGCTAGCCTGAACCTGTACAAGAAAAGGCCCGTCTGCAAGCCTTCGCTGGACCTGAAGGGAAAGCACAGTTTACCTGTGGACAGGATGAACATGCCACGCCTGCAGTTCTTCCAGAATTTCAATTCTTGTTTAGAAGAACAGTCTGAATTTAATGACCAACCTGTGAATTCTTATGGATCAGACACTACCTGCTACTTCTCCCCTCACATCCCTGTTTGTAGCTAAAAACTGAAGAATTTAAAGAGTCTCAGTTATTAAAGTTTTAAAACAAGGGATGTACACACACAACCTTTTTAGGGTGACATAAGAAAGCTGTGCCTCCTTCCTGCTAAAAGCATCTTTCAGCCCTGTTTTTGAGTTCCTCTCTATGGAAACACCTCTCACTCGTCAGTGTCACCGGGGGCTGGCCCAGGGTGCTCCGCACACACGGCAGGCAACAAGGCAGCGCACTCTGCACATGGGTTAACTCGGCCCTCTCTTACATTCCTTTAATCATCTTCTCAAACAGGAGTCCTCATCTTATGAACCTTATTCTCCAAATAATTTTACTACCTTTGCCCTTCTTAACCTAGTCACACGCTTCTACAATCATGGTATTATAATCATGGTAATATAAGCATGGTGTAATCTCTCATAGCTGGAGACAGAACCAGTTCTCTACTCTGGAAGCCTCAACTTTCAGGATGTTCCATCAACACACACACATGCTAAAGGAGACAGACATTCTTTCCATTCCAATTAAAGCCAAAGTAAGCAAAAATAGTTTAATTATGAAGCTTAGTGGCAAATGTACACCAAATTTTTTTTTTTTTTTCTTAGAGAAGGGCAACTCTGAACAGTACTATAACAGCAATGCCCCGTAAAACGATCAGAGGTGCAACATTTTCTTCAGAAATGGTAACTCTAGAACATCATCTGGCATTGCAAGTGCCACAATGATTAGTCAAGCAAAATTCAGTTTTAACCTCAGGTGACTCTTGGTTCACAATCTCCCCGTCAGTGGCTTCCGTTAATTTCTCCTAAAAGAGAAAAGCTTTCTGCAGTCAAAGTTCCTGAGTGTCAGTTCTGAAGAGAGGCTTCAGAACAAAACTAAATGTGAAAATGGACTACTATGCCTAAAAATGAATATGTGGAGGATGCATCTATGAATGCATCTAAACCACGACTTCCAAAATGCTGATTTTGTGGAGGTCAAACTGAAGGACAGCCTCTCGAGCAAGTGCATGAAAAACTCAAGTTACAGTTTGCAGACAGAAAAGTAAGGATACTGTACAGGGCCTAGAAAAATCAACACAAGTAACAAATCTTGGATAAAACACAGCACTACCAAAATTCAAAGGACTGCAGCATTAGAAAGAAAACTGAAATAATGGAGCATGCCAAAGAGTCAGTAGCTAAACTCCTTGAGAATAAATGCAACTGGAGAACAGAGTGGCAAAGAAAAAGAGGGTAATTAGTATACCAAACCATGGACAGCCATGGACAACCGCAGATACGCCACTGGAATGCATGAAATCTCTTTGCCCTTTCATTTGTCCCTCAAATTGTGCTATCCACACAGCACAGCTATAATGCCTTCTGATACACACTCAAATAAATTTTACTGTTTTGCTATTTGCTTATTCATTTGCTTGAAGGTCCAAATGAATTAAGGCTTTTATTGTTCACAAAGGACAGTTAATGTAACTCCATATTCGCCTGTAAAAATAGTTTCTTTATTCGAGGAATTCAGGCAAGGATTTAATAATTTTGTCCAAGAAAACTGACCAGCTCTGTCTGAAACTTGTATTTTAACAATAAGTAATTTAATAATCTTTTCAAAACAATGTTCGAGTTGTACTCCTTCCACTAGGATAAGCTGCTTATATACACCACACTGAAGTCACAGGCACTTGTTCCAACTCAGCTGAGAAATGTCCCCATACTCCACTTCCCTGGAACAATTCTCCAAGCGACGTTACGCCCTGTGTGTTGTAATGAGCACGATAAAGAAAGATTACAACCTCTACTTGAACTACAGGCCAGAGCCAGTCACCAAATTATGCGGCCTGCTACTGAATAAAAAAAGGAGCATTTGGACACTTCAGCTCCAGTCTGATCTGTGGCACTTCTCCCCCTGCCTTAAGCAGGCTGGATGCAGTAACCAGCATGTAATTGTGCAAATGTGGAAACGCTGTCAGAAGTTAGCGCCTGTTGAGTGAAAAACTGACAGTACACACTGGATGCCCCAAATCAATTAATGTTAACAAACGACATGTCAGAGATCATCCCAGGGATCGGAAGGAGGACTAAAATAGAACACGCAGATGAGGAGACATAATTACACCACAGTCATGGGCTGAATGAAGTCATGAAAAAGCTTCTTGCCAATGAAACTATTTAAGAACTATTGGAGGCTATATGACTGAGTTCTGGCACTCACGGCTCAAAAACATCAATGAAGTACTGAAAATTACAGTTGTTTTTTCTGAATGTGTACTTTCAGATGCAGGAATACGTGGCCAAATAGGAGACATGAATGTCTATGAAAAAGTAAAAGAAACAAAATACTGAACTAGGACTATTTTAACAAACTTGTTAACACAATTTCCTCACCAGACTACTTGGGAGATGCAATGCTAGTCTGCATTCTATTTCAGTTAAGACGATTGCAAATGGAAGAACATGAGAAAGAACTACCCATAGGCATAAGAAAGATTGCAGTAACATTAACAATATTCTGTCTGCGGACAGTTAGAGGAGCTGTGGCTTGTGGCAGACAAAGGGAACAGGAAAAGGTAGACCGCTGGAAACATTAGTTTGAAGAAAGTAAAAAGAAATGCCAAAGCTGCCAGAAACAGGCCTTCAGACAGGCAAGGACATCTATACATGGACTCAAGGGACAGACAGGACAAAAAGCCCCAAAGGTAAATAAGGTAGTGACACTGCCTTGTCTGCTGTGTGTACCAGGGAAAGCATTAATTGTTTCAATCCTTCCCCACCTACCCTCCCTTTCTCTCTGTAATTAATATGGAACACTGATGACAATTACAACTTCACACCACAGCAGAAAATACTAAATCGCTGCACTTCTGATGCAAACACCTATGAGCTCTGATGACCTTTTAATAGCTGGTCCACAGCCACTGCCAGTTCACTGAGCCAGGCTGGTTTGTGAGTTGTTTTGGTTTTCAAAAGTACATTCTCTTCTGCTTAAAATCCTTTCTCCTTGCTAGGAGCTGACATGCTTTCTGAATACCTCCTGGTACTAAGCAGCACAGTATTTTCACATAGTTTTCCTATGTGAATTTATTTTTCTTGTGTGTGTACAGTGCAGTAGGTAGGATTTAGGAGAGGACTGCTAAAGCCTCTAAAAGTCTTTTGGAAGACTAAACTAATTTCTAAGTGTCACAATCCGGTACCGAAGGG
>NW_008594492.1:28558-42214 GCF_000691845.1 Merops nubicus | reverse complement strand
GATGTTGTGGGAGACAGTGTCAGAAGCTTTGCTGCTGTCAAGGTGAACCACATCCACTGCTCTCCCTTCATCTATCCAACTAGTCATGATATCATAGAAGTCTGTCGGATTAGTCAAACACGATTTTCCCTTTGTGCATCCATGCTGACTACTTCTGATAACTGTCTTTTTCTTCATTTTCATCAGGAACTAGCCAGGTTGGAGCCTGGGTGCCAGACTGGAGAGGTGCTTTTGTTCAGTGGGGACAAGGGCTCAGGTGGGGACAGGGGCCAAGTCCCTCAGGCACCAGCAGCATCCTCTAGGTGCTGTAAGAAGTGGCTTCTCCCTGGGCCAACGTGAGAGTCCCTGTAGAGCTGCACATGCTAAGGCGAACCAGGGAGCACACCCCAAAAGCCTTGGTGGGCCTGTAGCAAAGGGCATCACCTGCAAAACTGAAGTAACTCAGCAGTGGCTTTGTAGGGTCTCTGCTCACGTTTGAGCCAGCTGCCAAGTTAAGCCTGACCTGAAAACTTGCCTCATGCACCAGTCCAAAACAGGACTGTGGGAATGGTGGTGAGAGCAGAAAGATGAGGGCTGCCTAGGAAAAAGCAAGCGTGGTGGGTTTGTCCACCTCTCTTAATAATCTCCTTTAATGACAAGATACAAAGAGATGTGAGTTTCATCTGCTTCCCAGCTGCTCTGAAAGAGTGCTGTTGCCTTAATAAATCAACTTTACAAGATGTAACCACTGGTCCATTTTTTAACCTGCTTGTCTGTGTCAAGAAGCACAGCTAGCAGAGCAATACGGATCTGAAATATGGTGCTGAAGAGCAGGGGTCTGATAGCAAAACTGCTGACAAACAGTGAAATATTTTATTGAGCCCAGGTGAAGGCCTTTTTATGAGACAATTTTGATGGAAGGAGAGGAAGCGAAAATGTCAGCATCCCATCACACAAAGGAGAAGGCAGCAGTGGGCCTCAAGGTGCAAACCTCATAGAGTATCTCTCCTTCCTGCATCTTTCCTTCTTTGCTTTGGATTTGGGAGAATCCCTTTAGGGATGTTGCTTTTTATGAGAAGAGGAAGAGCCTTGTTTGCAGGACACAGTAAAGCACAGTTATATTTTTTTCAGTCTTAAATCATGCTTAGTAAAAGTAGCTCCTGTGGAGAAAGTGCAGCGGGAGGCAGCGAGTGTCCAGCCACACTGCTGAGAGTGCAGGGCACCTCTGTGGTCCATGCTGGGACAGTGCTGGAGTGGGCACCATGGTCCTGACCTGCCAACCAGCACCCCAGCTGGACACTGCGGAACCCCTATTTGTAGCAGACATTGAAAAGACAAATCAAACCTCAGTGGGATGCTGTGGAAGAGGACCAAGATTCCTCTGTTGGCTCAATCCTGCTCATGCCTGTACTGGGTGTAGGTACTATCCTGCTGGGAGTGGGTCCCTTTAGAGGGCTCTCAACAGTTTCCTCAAATATCTTTTCTTTTACCTCTACTCTGAACTGCCCTAAGTAAAGGGTTTGCATTTTTTTCTTCTATTTGTTTAAGTGCTGAGGCCTTATTATGAAAAAGTCTTAAATAAACGTGTTTCAGTCTGAACCATGTAGCTGCCATTCAGACTTCTGCCCTGTGTGCTTGTGGTTTGGAGAAACAAGATACAGGGAAATAAAAACATTTCTTTTGCTGCTGTCAGAATAGATGTTTAATTCATCATATTCACCCCTCTGACAGATTCCTCTGAAATCTCAGATGAGATTCAGAAAGACTCCGGTGTCTCTAAATATCTTTTACAACGACACTGTTCTGTGCTCTGCGGGCTGAAAGATTGTTTTGATTGTTAAAAGTTTCTAATTTATGTTTCAAAAAAGCTTCTGGAGGCAGGCAGTTCCGGGCTTTCTCAGAGGCCATTGAGTTAAAACAAGGTAGTGATTTGTCTTGCCTCAATTTAGCTGTAATGAGTATTAAGTGGTTTATCTGTGTGGAGAAAAGTTACTCAGCTAGATTACATCCAAGTTGAATTACAGCCTGTTCCAGATGGAGTATATTTCTGAAGACAGTAAATCTTGAGGAGGGTGGATAATAACAGTAATGCCCCTTCTTGGGCTGGAATGCGACTCATGTACCTCTTGTGGAGATAATGTGCAGTGCCACATCCAATTAGTTTTTCAAAGGCTTTGTAAAGATACAGGACTTTAGGTTTTACAACTTTGTAAACAATTTAGCTCGAAGCATTGACGTTGTACAAATGAACAATGGCTGATGGTGGTTGGAGTTTTCTTCCGTTTTGCTCTTGTGGGTAGCAGCCTGGTAAGGCGTGGTGCTGGCTCTCTCCCTGTCCTCATCTTCTGCACTGTATGATGACTGTGACAGGGATGGTGTTTGGTGGGAGGTGAGATGTTTTGGTAGGAAATTCCTTCCCCCTGGAACAAGCTGGCCCACAAAGGCACCTTGCTCATGCAGCTAGTGCTTGCTGCCCTGAGGAGTAACTGAAGGAGACTGGCACTGCTGGCATCCCAGGTGGCACCAAGTGCCAGAGCATCCTCCCAAAAAGCTTATCCTTGACTATGTGTCCTTGACCACCATCCTTGTCTGCTTCTCTTATACTCTACCTCCCTTCACTGTGCCACAGTTCTGCAGAGCCAGCCAGCATGGCTGTCCGGCCAGGGCAGGACAAGGTACCGGCTCACTGGCAAGGTACCAGCAGGCATGGGTGGACTTGAAGTCAGTGCCACGAGGTGGTGGTCAGGTAGGTACCATGCTGGGGGTATACACCCCAGCACCCAGGCCTGGGAGCTGCTTCTGCCATCAAGGAGAGCGCATTTGGGCTGGTGAAGGTGGAGTAGTCCTCACAGCTGGCAGCAGGCTCTGACAAGGCAACGAACACCACACATTTAATTTAAAATGCAGGGGATGAGAAGGTCTGAGCCATCAGTGATCCAGCTCTGCTGCCTCTCCTGGGTGGGTCAGCGATGCCGTCCTTGCCCCATGGCTCTGAGGGAGGCAAGAGGGGAGGGAAAGTCACTAATAAGAGGAAGGTCAGAGGCAGAAAAATGTTGGGAATGTGTTTCTTGATCTAATGTGAGAGAGACCCAGCCTGGGGTTTCACTTGTCAGCCTGACAATGTTACTGCCTGCTGTTGTGAGAGTTACAGGACTTTTTAAACCTGACATCAAGATGCAAATGTCTCATCTGGCACCTACCTCAGTACTGGCAGGTCCAGATGATGGAGGCAAATCGTCTATGAGGGCACCATCAGGATGGTGATGGCTTTGAGCACTGCTGCTCAGCCTTTGCCTGAGATGAAGCATCTTCTACTGACAAAACTGATGGATTTCTTTTTTTCTTTTTTTTTTTTTTTTTTTTTCCCCTCCATATATTTTCTGTTCCTGTGTAATGTTTCTGGCTGAGGTCAGACATTGAACAGTGGTGTTTGAAGAATTCTACCAAATCTCAGAGCAGGCTTTCAAGACCTGGGGTATCTGTGGTGTGCATTGGCTCCTGGGGATGCAGGACTTGCCATCCTAAGGAGTACCATTTTTTTTTGCAAGGCATATGAAACCAAAGTGAGGAAATAGTTCTCTCTATTTCCTTGTCTTTGGCAGCCATGCTCTATTCATTCCATCAACCAACACTGCATTCATTGTGTAGAGGCACTGAGCTGTACTGCAGCCCTGGCAGCATGTGGGTACTGGTAAAGCCGGAGGGCAGGCAGGGAGGGACACCTTATCTGACCAGATCTACCAATGGAGGCTGTTGTATCCAGCACAGGATTGGAAATGGTGGAGTCTCTGGTTGTCTTCAGACAGAGCTGGAGACTCTTCTGGGAACTGTTCAGCCAAATGGGTATTACTGGACTGAATTTAGGGTTAAATTAACAAAATGTGGTGGCCTGGGGCACAGAGGAGGTCGGACCTAAGGGTCCATGGTCCTCCTGGCTTTGTATTTAAGAATCTCAGACTCCCCTCTCACTTCACTGGCAGACATATTCATTACTGATTCAGCAAGTTGTTCAAGCTGATGCTGAAATCTTGCTGACTTCAGCAGCAATCTTCTGCAGCATTATGCTTGCCACCTTTTGATATGCATGACTAAATTCACAATGTTGTTGATGTGAGGCCTTCATGAGGAAGGTGCTTGATCCCATAGCCAACTTGGTTTGCCATGTTCTTCTCTGACCTGAGACTTCTCCTACATCAGGGCTGTTGGGCAGAGAAAGCTTGTGGTCCTTGCAGCTGAAGATGTTATGCTGTGAATCTTACTACCACTTAAACTGTTCACTGAACTTACATAGCCTCCTGTGGTGTCTTCTTAACCTTTACATGAGGACTCATTTGGATTTCCTGAGTGTGGACAAAGCGCAATCCAAACAAAAAAGTGAGCAAGTTTCCTCCGAGCGTGTTTGTGCTTTAGATGGGCTCTTGACTCTGATCTGTCCCGCTGTTCCTTTATGTGCAGTTTGGCACTTGTCTATGGCAGCACTTTTCCAAGCATATCCCAGTTTTTCTCTTGAATGCTCAAAGCACTCTCAGTGATTAGCTGTAGCTCATGTGCTAGCTCTTCTGCTGAACTGCCCCCGGAGCGGACAGGGAGCGGCACTCAGGCTTGTGCTGCCTGTGTTTGTCAGCTACTAGCACAGGCAAAGTTCAGCTGGTGGGTGCAGAGCCAGCCCAGGCCTCAGGGCTGTGCCCGGGCGGGTGCTCCTGGGCACAGAGGCGCAGGCTGTGGGGCCTGCTGGCCGCCGTGGGGCTCAGCCAGAGGAGGGCAGTGGCAGCGGGCACTGCCACCCGAGCACCTGGTTCCTCCCCGATTCCTGCGTGCAGAGAGCTCCCGTGCTTGAACAGTGGCTTTTGCAGCCATGCTTAAAAAACAAAGTAGCGTAAAATTTAATTCCGTTGGTGTTTTTTCATAAGCTTAAGCTGCAAAACTCTCTCCCTCTTTTCCTTCTGTTGTAACAACTCCTGGCCTCCACTACCGAAATGACAAGTGAAGGAGAAATTTTGCAAACATGCAAATGGGTAGAAGAAACTATTTGCAGACTGCTAAGTTAGAATGAAAATGGAGAAAAGGTTTTCCCAGGTTTGTTGATTTTCTTTTCTGTGAAATTTGCAAACGTGTTGCTTCAAAGCACCTTTGAAAACAAAACCCAGATGTTTTGAAGAGCAACAAGCCACCCACAGAGCTCTCCAGCAAGTTATCTTCTATGCCAGGTCACCCTGTCTGCTGTTGCTGTCTTACTACAATGGTAAATTGGCCATTACATTCCTTCAGGTTGAATATTACCATTTTATATGAGGGTATTCTGTATTTTATTGTCCTGGTGCTTTTTCTGTTTAGTGTCATGTGCTCCCACTAGAAAACCCAGATGTCCTGGGCAGGCAGCTGTTGTGTATGCCACGCTGTGTGTGTGCTGCAGCTCTGTGGCCTCGCTGTGGACACTTCTCCCCCTTTGACAGCACTGGGAGCTGTGGCACTAACCTCTGTACATCTGTGCCTGCAGCTTATTTCTATGAGCTTTTCAGTTGTTTTTGAAAGAAAAAGGCACATGTGTGGAGGTGTTGTTTATTCAAACCTAAAAGGAAGCATCTTGTTCTGTTGTTCAGTATTTTGGTGCATTTTAGAGGAAAGAGAATGGCTTTCAAATCTATGAAATTACTTTTATAAAATTATGAAGCACAATATTTCAACTTCACTTTCCTTCTGTACTCCTTTTCCCCCAACCTGATGGCACTGATACAGATTCACAGAAGATACTGATGTTGCTGAATCTCATTTTCTTTTAGAAAAAAGCTTTTGGCAGAATCCACTCCTCACCCTATACACTTGGGGGTTTATTCATTAGGTTTTTCCAAACCTTGCTTTCCACAGAAGGGGAAAACGTATCGCTCTCTGACGGTACTTGTCTGTCACACAAAAAGCTTAAACATATTTTTTCTTTTTTCCTAAAGATTCGTCTTCCAACTATATCAGGCAACTTGAAACAAAAGTGAAACTGCTGGAGGATGACAACAAGCTTCTTTCCCAGGTAGGTCTTTTATTGCCTGATAGATATTAAAGTGGCTTGGTTCTCTTGTTTCCATATAGCTGTGTCTGACTGCCTCCTCGAATGCACAACAGCTTTTGGTGGACATCTTACTGGGGGAGGAGCATAATGATCTTTTCATATCAACCTCCCTCTGACAGAATTTGGCCTCCTGTTAAAAAAAAAAAAAAAAAGAGATGGAAAAAAAAAAGTATGCCCATTGTTAGTGTCTGCGTGTTTCGGGGATGCATTAATGCCTCCCTGCAGAACACCTTGATCCACTGCTCTTGGGAATGCTGTGACGGTCTGGTACTGCTTGTGCCCTTGCTGTAGGATTTTGTCTTGCTTGCCCATTTGCATTAACTTTTATCTTGTTGAAAGAGGAGGCTATAGTCAAAGGACAGCCTTGGGAATAGTTTTGTGCAGGCTGGCTCATACCTTTTATTTGAGAACTTGCTTAAAACTGAGCAGACCTCTCTAAACTGGCACTTTTTGCTTGCATCTGCCCTTCAAAGTGTACTCCATGTGCCACTGGGCTTTTGATCACTCCTGGTGCTTACTTTTCTGTATACAGCGATGTCAAGCAGTGGGAAGAAGACAGTCATTCTGTCTGGTATGTCCCCTGGATCCCCGTAAAGGGATCTTGGTGTAAACAGGGGCAGCTTTGCTGAATTCAGTGGAACGCTGTCTGTTTAAACCATCAGAAGAATTATCCTTTTTCTATTGTTCTTTGCATCTGTTCTGTATTGTATTTTTTCCACCTCTGGCATTTTAAAGTTTTTTTTCTATACTTTGCTTCTTACCTCAAGCACTGAATTTCACAGTCATTTTGTTCCAGATTCTTTCCAATTATAAGGACTGGAAATAAAAAGAAAGCCCCCTACCTTTTTTTTTTTTTAATACCTTTTTGCCACTTTATGTTGTGCTGTTCTTTGTATTTCACCATCTGAGAATAGACTGCTCCAGGATCATATGTTTCTAAAACATTCCCATTTAAAAAACAAATGAACAAAACAAGGCATTATGCTTACTGAAATGTCAATAAAATAATTTTGTCCAACCTTATTTTTAGTGAAATACACATTTCAAACTGACTGGGGTTTCTTTAAAGGTTACTCCAAAATGCCAATTCCAAAACTCACAGGGCAGTGAAGGGCTAAAAACCCGAAAGGTTGCTCAGCTCAGCAGCCACCAAGTGGCTTCATGTATTAATCAATTGCTAATTTAATTTTAATTCCCTCTGTCTCTCTTCCAACCCCCTGAGTGTGCTGGTGGCAGTCGAAAGCCGGAGACTCTTTAATTGGAGCTATTGATAAGCAGATGGGCTGTGCATGGGCAGTTGGGATGCGCATGGATTTGGGGACAGGCTCCATGTGTCCTTGGCCCAGCTTTGTCCTGCCACAGCTGAGCACATTACTCCATCGGATCTGCCTCATGAGGTCAAAAAAAAGTGGTTGGTGACTAATGGGTAGTAAATTCATAGGGGCTGAGTAGCTGCCTGGGCTTATTGCATCTGGAGGATGAAGCCCGATTAGTTTCAGGGTTCATGAGCCTGAAGCAGCCCCATGCATCAGCCCCATGCATCAGCTCTTCCCTTCCTGCTGTCCTGGTTGGGAAGGCTGTGCCTTTTCCTTCATGGGCACAACGGTCCTCAAGTGTCTGCACCTTTCAGGCTGTGTCACTATAAATGTTTGAATCCAGGAGGCAGGGAAATGAGCCTAACGTAGCTCTGTGCTCTGGAGCAGGCCAGCTGCTGCCCCAGCCACAGCAGGCACTGATGCCAGCCTGCCTGTGCCATTCTGTGCAGCCCCCGTGTGATGTCTTAATGACCCTCCAAAAAGACCAGGATCTGACCTTATTTTAGACCATGCAGAGAAAATAACTCTTTTTTATTGTAAGCAGGGAGACAGCCCTCCTTAGGTGAACAGTTGAATGTTGGAATGTTGAAGCTACCATGGTCTGGGTGAACTCCCTGGAAATACTGAGCTGCATCACTTCCAAATCTGTCATGCCTCAAACATAGACTTGGATTTTTTCTCTTTAAATGAGAAAGATGAGGAAAATCTGTATAGGCACAAACTCACATCTATCTGTATACGTTGCTCCCAGCACTTTCCCAGAAAAGTATAATCTACTTACTGTATTCTTATTTGCTTCATCTGATTGGAAAGTGTTTAGCTGTTACCAGGCGGATCTCGGGATAAGACTTTAGTCAAAAAGGATCCTGGCAAACTTTCTCCTGTTTTTAAAGTTGCCAGGTGATCCTGGCCATTGGAACTCTGCAATGCCAAAGTGGGTTGTCAACACCAAAGTCACATTTTAACTCGGCTTGGCTTTCTCCCTGGGAGTATTGACATTGCAATAATATTTGCAGTCTGGTGTCAAGAAGTTCTCTCACCAGCATGCTGAGGAGCGATGAAACCTGACGTCCTAAGTAACAAACAGTGCCGGTGCATTAAGGGATTAGCAAATCCGTGGTGGCTATGGAAGTCTTCCTGGCTTCTCTCCAGCTGCTAAACATAGAGCTGAAATAGTGCTTTATTCCAGGAAACCCGAGAAGGATGGTGCTGGAAATGATATTGCAGGCTTTATGGAAGGATTTATGTTACAGTGGCTGGTGACACAATGCCCCTTTGCTAGCTGATGCATCTTCAGTGAGATTTGTTGCTTTATTTTCTTCAACACCTGGGATGTGAAGCTATGCTGAGAGGTGATGGCCTTGTGACCCCTTCAGGCATCGAAGTTGGTGCAGAGGTCCTCAGCTAGCACTTTTGCTCCTGCTTCCTGACATCTCCTTTCTCTGTAAGCACTATGGAAGAAGATCTCAGTGGGAGAGGTGAGAGCTCTCCAGCCAGTGTCAAGGCAGCTGCTCTGTGCTGTGGGTTACCTGGAGTGCAGGTGTGCTGGGACTCACACTGCTCTTTTTCTGGTGACCCGTTTGAACAGATGAATGGAGAGAGCTTTTCCTCCCCTTGGGAGTTCAAGAAGTACCATCTTTGTGACAGCCATATATGGAATTTTTTTGGTTTGGCTTTTTTTGCTTTCTAGGGAAGGAGGCGTGTATTTCCAGTTGGAAAATGTGCTTCTGAGACTGCTAACCCATCAGTAATCACTGCTCTTCCCATTCTCTCCGAGGAGAAATGACGCCAGTTGTATACCTTTCTTTGACTCCAGTTTGAACTGTAATGTTCTGCTGGCATGGCCATGTTAACTAGAAAGTCATGCTCATGGATGGCATCACTGGGCTGGCAAAATCCCTGGCAGCAATTCTGACAAGACACTACTTTTGTAGCCCTGGCTTATATTGGCTGGGGAGATGCTGTAGTGAATGCCACGACCAGAAAAGGCCCCTGGATGCCTGCTCACTGGTGCTGGTAGGTCTCTGTCGTGTAACCACAGTGGCAAAGGCCCTGCAGAGCAAGTGGGGACCTCGGTGTCCTAGGGTTGCTGTCGTCAGCCTTTCTCACAAGTGTAGCTGGTTTCTGGAAGTTTTAGTTGAGATGTAAATGAGATGAATGTAACCTCTGAGGAGTGTTTGGTGTTGGCTTTGGAGAGCTTCACAAGCTTCACTTTTATAGTCTCAAATTCTCTAGAGAAGAAGTGCCCTAAGTTCTGCTGTGTGCATGCAATTAACCTATGCAACATCATGTGGGAGAAGTCCTGTTTTTCCTCTGTATCATTGTGGAGAGTGCCCAGGAGAACTGGTGTTAGCCTCTCTCTTGCTGTGTCTGGTTGACTAGATGAGGATACCTTCCATCTCTCTAAGATACAACCCCTTAAATAGGAGACCATATTTGCTTTCCATTCCCCTGAGCTGAAAGTGTCCAAGCAGAAAGTTGACCCCTTGAGCTACCTCACACTTCCCCTTAAACTAAAAATTAATTTGCAATCACACTTTTTCCCCTCAAGATTGGAGAAGCACGTGGTTATGAGCTTTGGGAGCTCCGAAGATCAATTCTAGCTAGTTTTGTAACTAGTGCATACATTTTATAGCTAATAACACTGGCAAACTTCTGGCTATTCTGTTATATTATTTTGCATTTTCAGCTCGTTCTGTACAATGGCCATATTTTGGGCATATTTACTTAAAACTGAAGTTTACATGCTTTGTCGACTCATTGCCCTGTTCTCTCTGCTCATAGCTAAGTCCTGTGCACTGTGGTCGGGCTGTCAGGACTCCTTTTGGTTTATAGTCTCTGCTCAGTTGTGTCTGGCTTTTATGCCAGAGGCATTTTCCTACTCAGATATGTCCTGGGTATGCTGCACACCTTTGTTTCAAAAAGCCCAGCCTTGAACAGAGCAGACGGGCTGGCAAGACTGAGAAACTGGCTATTTGATGGTGAGGTCTTGGTGTGTTTTTCAGGCAGAATTTCAGGTCCTCTGGTGCAGAGAAGAAATACAAAAAATTCCTCTTTAGGGAGCAGACAACCCTTGGCATTTATAAGGCATATCAGAGTATTTAATTAAAATTGCCAAATATTACCAGCATGTCACGACGTTTCAGTGCCTGCTAGCTGACTGAGAGTTAGAGTATCCTTGGAAGATATCTGGAAGGTCTTGAAAACTATACTTAATCTTATTTTTAACAAACTGCATGCTTAGCCTGAATTAAAAGAAGGATGAAGCTGTACAGATAGTAAAATCATGGTAAATAATGCCTGTAAACACTGCTATTAAAACAGAGTTGAGGTTTTTGAGCTAGGAGCTTCCATGTTAAGGGCATCTACAGGCTGCCTCAGTTCTTAGGCAAATGTGAACTTGGTAGAAACTCACTCAGCAGGCAGTTTATAGCATATTGTTCTGAAAATGTGGGGGAAAAAATGGACCCTGGGATTGAGTCTGAGAATTGTTAGTACTGCGAAGAATAGAGATGTAAATGCTGTTCAGCAGAGGGCTTGATCTCATCCAGAAGAGCAGAGGATGGAGGAGAAAAAGAAATTGCCCACGTCGTGCTGGCTGGCTCCAGGACAGCTGAAGTGCAGTTTCCTCTGTTTTATTGTGAGTCGCTTTTGTGCCAAGTCTGCCATTAACAGTTCCTGCTTGTGGAGCTGCCTCTTGGCTCTCAGAGTTACTATAGGGTCTTAATGTTTGGGTCTCTCCTTGAATTGCAGCTCTGGAGCTTTGTGAGGCCATGGCTTGTGCCAGGAGCATTGCACATGCTCTCCACAAGTGAAACAAAATTACAGACCTGTCTGATTTCCCCAAAGTCTACCTATTGTTTGTGTGTGAGGAGGATAAGTATAATTGCTTTAATTTAAGGGCTCACAAGAGGAATTGGATTTTTTTTTTGTAATAGAGAGCAACTCAGACGTGAAAGCTTTCCAGTGCATTTGGTCTCCATTTAAATTGAGAATACTTAGGGGGACATGCCCTAGGTTACTATATTACTACTTTTATGCACTGTTTAAATGTTTAACTGCATTTTAATTTTAACTAATCAAAAAGGTGATGCATATGTGGGGCCTCATCCAAATATTTTTTTCACGTCAATGGTGAGACTTTCTACAGGGCTCCATGCATTTTGGAGTGCAGTTCACACAGAACCAGATCTTCATGAGACCTTCTCTCATGAGAACTTTCATGAGACCACTCTCCAAATTTGATTTAGACCTCTAATTGCATTGCATTGCATACATGCATAAATGCAAAAAATGTTGAAGGAATCATCCAAATGTAGCTTCCTTAGCTGTGGCAGCAGAAGCTTCAAGAAAGCATAGTGTGCAAAACCTATCTATGTCCAAGTGTATTTAATTTCACCTCCTTCTTTTATGAATTAAAATGACAAGACAGATCTGACCAATTTGCTATTAAATAAGTGGGTCTGAGATTTAAGTAAACAATATGTATGTATTGAATAAATTTTTTTTCCCCCCCAAATAAGAGATGTACAGTTTTATAAGATCAGTTCAGAGATGTCTCAGACTTCCCTCCAAAATACTTTCAAGCCCTTTAAGACAATGGAGTTCCTTCTGTTGACTTTGAACATAAAGGTATTTGGCTGCTGCCTACCAAAATAAGTATTCTCTTGGTATTCACCTGAAATGCTGGTGTTTGAACCCTGAGCCCCGAATTAAGGTTGACGTATGGGTGATCCCCACAGCCCTTCATACAGAGGTGGTGAGTTTGCCTTATAGCTTCCCCCCAGGGTGTGGCCGGCCCTGCAGGGAGAGCCATAAGGGAAATGAGCCCCAGGGGTCCCACATTGAGTTGACAAAGGTCAGGGGTCTGCTTGGGGATAAAAGCTGGGACCACTGGCAGGGAGTCAGGAGTGTCTGTCTGTGGAGTGCACTCCACAGAGCTTCCTGGTTCAGGGCAGACCTCCTGACTCTCCCTGGAGCTGGGCCCCAGTCTGTTTAGGCCTTTGCAAATGCGGGCTGATCAGGTGAGAGTTGCCATGTGGGCACCTTTTTCTGTGGGCACCTTGCTCTTACGTTTTTAACTGGCTGGTCGGGCTGTTTCCCATGCCAACTATGGGCAACTTCGGCTCACTGTTTGTACCGCCTGTTGTGGGCCGAGTCACATCTTTTGTGGGATCGTTGGGGGTGGCGTCAATTATGTACCAGCTGACTGATCTGTTTGTACCCCCAGCCATCATTCATGGAATGTCCTTTTTGTATACAATACAGTCTGTGTATTGGTTCATCTTCCTGCTGGCTGTATCATTTTTGTTGGGCCTGGTCATTGGCAGAACATCACCTCCCATTCATGGGTTGGAACACATCTATAAAGGAGGATCAATGACAGAAATGAACTTTTGCAACTTATAATGGGAGTTGGATGTATTCTGGGGGTTTCTTATGAGGGTGTCACCTGGCACATATAAATAAGAGATCCCCAGAAACCTAGGAAATAGAATTTGAGAAGTTATGAATACAGAAGTTGAATAACAGGTAGACATAATCATACACCGTTTACTGAATCTTAGGAATTTGAGACAATCATATAATTTCTTGCAACTTACCTAAAAATTTTCAAAGGACTGAAGCTGAATTTCTATCTAACAATGTGAGTGTGAGAGAGATGCACACATACAAAGCTCTGCCATGCCCCATTTGTTTCTGTTGTGGCTAAGCAAGAACATTGGGTTTAATGAGGCTCAGTTTAACCTCCAGCTGTGAAATGTGGGATTAGTCATATCCTATGCTTAACCAGCTATGTAATTTCACTAGATTCCACTTTTTTTTTCCTGTATATGAAGGCAGGGTCAGGGAAAAAGCTCTTAACTGCAGTTAGATCAGGCTTTGAAGAAGCGGCGTTTTGTGTCTTTGTAACATGGAGAGAGGTTCAAAGTACACAGTCTCAGTGATGAGTCCATCTGAGAAGGACATGAAAAATGTTTTGAGGGGAAACTAAGCAATAGCTGCAGAATCTTAAAAATAGAATTTTGCAAAAAGTTCAATGCCAGATTCAAGACCAGCTCAAGAAAAATTCAGTGTCTTATATCTGAAAACAGACAGAGAGTATGAGAAGGATGTTAGTAAATTTTTTCTGTTAAAAGATGCTCTACCCAAAATGATGTTTGTGACAAGTTTTTCATTTTTGTTTCTCTTTTCATGATGCCAAAAATGCAAACCTTAATCTTCGTAGGAGACTTCCAAAGAATATTCAAACTATCTCATAAAAATTAAGATTGGCTGTAACTGATTCGTCCTGACTAT
>NW_008594492.1:13966-28527 GCF_000691845.1 Merops nubicus | reverse complement strand
GTTCAGCAGAGAGCTTTGAAGATCTGAGCAGCCCTCCAGAAGAAAGGGGCTTGAGTGTCCATCCTGCCCTGAACACTGTTACAAAGAAGAGAGAGAAGGCCAGCAGAACTCTCAGCCAGTTTGGTCCTAGCATTAGTTAAAGCCTGCAGGGGACCTTTTCTGATTTCTGAGATGGTCTTTGCCCTCCTCATTCCCAGCTCCCTTGCTGTATGGAATGTGGGGAGTACCTTGAAGGCAGCCCCAGCAGCCTTGCTGTGGCTGAGCTGTTGGGAGGAGGTGCAGTGGTTCCCTTTGGCTCAGAATCCAACTGACAGAAGAAAATGAGAGGTGACTCCAGGGGATGGTCCAGTGAGTTTATTCACATGCTTAATACTACAACCACATCTACAGTTACTTCCCATCTGGAAGTAGGGCAATTTAATCTCTCTTGTTAGAGAAAACTCATTTAGTACATGATAGGGAAGATGTTAAATAGCTTTAACCTTATCCATTCTTTTTTTTTTTCTTATTTGCAGAGTTCTTTCAAAATCAAATACGCTGTTTTTTTTATTGCACTCGCATGTGTGTAATTTCCAGCTTGCCAGATAAATACTGTTGGAAGCTAATAGGACTCTTCACATATACTTAAAGTCAGATATATGCTTTGCTGAGCTTAGTTTTGCTTGAATATGTCTGGTAGCGATAACTACAATTACTGAGCCTTAATTCAATTATTTGCTAGCTTCACACAGTGAAATTGCCCATCCCTCAACTTCCTGGTGCATGAGACCCTAAAACTGGATTAATGAGATAAGGAAGAAATCTTTCTGCGAGGTCATGTGGGAGGGGATGTTCACTGGGGCACAAGGCTGCCTGGGAGGGCCACTCACGTCTGGTGCTGAGGTCACGATAAAGTGGGGCCGTTGCCCTGCTGCCCATTTGAGGCCTGCACAAGGCAGGTGCTTTGCAGCATCTTCTTCACATTATTTGAGATGTGTTTCTGCTTTGCTTTTCCTCAGCAAAAAATATACCCACTCTACTGGACTCGCTAAGGATGAGCCACGGCATTCTTACAGAGCAATGTGTTCTGATAGTGGCATGGAACTCTGTGGGTATGGTAAAGTATTTATAGTTGTGATGAAGAGTAAGGTGATCAAACTTTATCCGTTGTTTGTGGGGTCACCATGCTCTAAATCAGGATAGTAAGCTGTTAATGCTTGTGCAGATAATAATGTGTTCTGCAAGTCTGATTCATTAATATGAGAAAATAGGTTGAAGTTCAAATAATACTATCTTGTCAAGAGCTTCATGTAAGACTGGCTTATTTTGGCCATCTGTTGTGAAGATAAAGTTTTATCCAAGATGATAAAATTATTTTTTTTTTCTATTAAGTTTCCAGTTGTATAGTGTTCTGTTCTCTTCTAGCTGGCTGACAACTTGCTACAGAATTTCAGTAAGGTGCAGAGAGCTAATACACCCACCAACAGCTGCTTGGACCACAGGGCTACCCTTTGATACTGTTGCAGATTGTCTGGGGCTATGATTGCTTGTCCTTTCACATGCTAATGTTGGTGATTTCCAATTTTTCAGTAATATGAATGTATTAAATATGCCCCTAAATATTTTTTTTTTATTTCCCTCCTATATTTGTGCAAAAGACATTGGTTAGTATTATCTGAGTTTTGTTGAACTTCAAATCAGAGCCATTTACCTACCTGAAGAGGAGTTGGTACTTATAGCTAAATTGCTGCAGAAAATAACAGGGAAAGATTTTGAGCGAAACCTTCCATTAAATTACCAAGTTGCAAACAATGGGTTGTTGAGTGTCAAAATTGAGGCAGTTTCAATTACTGGGACAATTACAGTTTAGAAATTTGTTGCCAGTAGGTTTAAGAATTTATATTACAGTGACTAGCAAGTAATATAGGTAATGGGCAGTACAAGTGTCTGTAACAAAGAAGGCAGCATGACCCAGCAGACTGAAATAAAACCTTCCTCTTTTTTCTATCCACAAATATATATAAGCAAAAGCCAAGGTATCAGCAGAGTTTTCTAACACCCAAAATTTATGGGATAGAACTAGAATATGAAGTAGGAATGACTTTTTTTTTTTTCATATAGACATGTTTTTTTCATATAGAGAATTACCCAAATCATAAGCCTAAATCCTTATGCGTTTACATGGTCAGGATGAGATGTCCTTGCCCTCTTGCTAAGGACCAGCTTCTCTCTGATATTTAAATGACACCTAAAAAAAAACCCCTGGGCTTTGTAAAAGGGTGGAGTAGCCACTAAAAAATGGAAATTGCTTGTCTTTGTAGGGGCTGGTTGATGGCGTGGCATATTCATTTGTCCAAATAACATCTTCTGAATGTGTGCTCACAGTATTCTTTCCCATCTTAGTTGCATTTTAGGTTAGGATGCCTGATTTCTTCTAAAGTTCTGTTGAATAGCAGATATAGTATTAATACATGTAAGTGGTGTGGTGTGTAATTTACTGTCGCTTGAGCTTAGTGCCGGTGTGTCTGCGTTGTAGGAAAATGAAGCTGATGATTATAAAGCCTCTGAAATGACAATCCTCTGGGAAGTCTGCTGTTGGTAACTCATATGTGCTTGATTCTCATCTTCATTCTGGACACATTTTTCCACATTTCTTTATAAAGGGATTCCCCAGAGATGAACAAAAAGGGGCTTTGTAGGACTCCTGGCCTTCAAATTGATTTTTGTTTGGTTTTTTGTTTGTTTTTTTTTTTAATGGCATGTGGACTAGGGGAGGAAGCTTTCCTGATGCAGGAGCATAGTCCTGAAGTGCCACCAGGGCTATCCCTCCTGGCTCCTGCCACAAAGCAGAAGGATGTAGGTCTCTAGCAGCTCTTCATCACATCTGCCAGGCCTCCAGGGTGGCTTGGATATGCTCAGGCATGGAATACCTGTGTACACACACCCGAATTGCTCCAAGGTGACCCCACGGCTTGTGGGCAAAAGGGAAGCTGGGACCCTCTGCAAAGGCTTTAATATTTCTGCAGGGCATGGGGTCAAACTAATAATTTATAATTAATTTTTATTTTTTAACCTCTGCTCAGCCTTCAGCTATTACAATTTATGTGAAAGGAGAAAACAGTGTTTTCAATTAAAGGCTACTTATGTAACAATCCTGTTTTGAATGCTAAGTCATGAGTTACTGGAAGCTGACACTGTCACTTTTTAATTTTCCTCAGTCACTTCAGCACATAATTATGATGAAATTGTTTTGGATTTTTTTTTTTTTGTTTTGCTAATCTCTTTATTAGATGCTGAAAAAAAAGTATCAAATACATTTCTTTCTGTCTTTAATTTCTCTTAATAGTGGTCCATTTTGTTTCATCAAAGTGTTCCACAATTAAATCCTTGTCTTTTTTTTTTCTCTCTTCCAGCAGAAGTAACACTGAAGGGTAACAGAAAAGATAATTTGTCTAACTTTTCTGTAAGTTTTCAACACTTTATCTTCACAGTTGGTTCAACATGGCCACAGCACTGATCTGACTTTACTGGAAAGAACAGAAAGGAAAATAAATGTTTCTTTGTAGTACTTTGACCTTAAAATACCACAAACACCATCCATCTTCTTCTGTTATTTGTGTTATTTTCAAATTGAATCACTCAGCACATCAGGTCAAAAAGTCAGAGGCCACCATTTCTCCTCCCTGCTAGCAGGATAGAAAGCTTTGAGAGGAACAAGTGTCTGCTGATTTTATTTTTTTTTAATGTAATTTTAGGCTTTGGTAAGCACTAAGACTAATCTAAAGTATTAAAAATACATCATTTATTATGAAAAATATGTACCACTTTCCACTCATGTTAATAATCAAATTGCTTCTGTTTTCTAGATAGAGAAAAGGTTGAGTTTGCAGTCCAGTTTTACTAAAACCCTGGTTTATTGGACAGATTTTTTTGTCACTGATGTAAGTAGGCGGAGTTCCCTTTCCTGGCAGGAGGGCCATGTCGAAATCTGTTTCTTTTATAACAGGGCTGACAAAGATCTCAGGCTTTGGTCCAAGAACAGTATCTTCCAGGGTCACTTGAAGTTCTGCCTAGATGAAATATTTAGCAATAAATGTCATGTAATTATTTGCAGATAACAAAGAGTTCTTGTGTGTGAGGGACCGCTGTGGAGCTGTCAGGGGTGGTGGCGTGGTGCACAGGTTTGTGCTGAAGGCGAAGGCATTGGGTCTGCAGCCTTGTCCCCGTGCCTGTCAATCTGGCACTGCTGTACCACTGGGAAAGTCAGGAGATGCTTTCTTTTTCTTATTTACTTTCTACAGAGTAGTCAGTTGCCAGTTGTTTGTATTTGCTGGGGACAAGTGTATTTCAGGTTATGCAAGTTGTAAATTTGATGAGGTTAAGTGAAGACTGAATGTGAGTCTCCTCAGCTCTCTCTTGGTCTCCTTTTCTCCCTCCCTCCCTCTCTGCTCCTTAGTTTAGAAAACATTCCCAATAAAAATTCAATTGGAAGAGCACTCTCCCATGGAATTTTAGTTCTGATGAAAATGATTTTGCTGATAAATTCCTTGAAACTCTGGAAATGTGATTTTACCTGAAGGGTAATTTATTATAGACATGTTGCCTATTAATTGAGATAATCTCCAACAATGATGATGAACAGAGATGATCAGAGTTTGTACTTTTAAAATGCCATGCTGACTAGAAAAGCAATTTGGGAGTCACTTACATCTCAGTAATGAAAATTGGGTAAGGTAATAAGAGTTTTCATTTTGTGAGTGAATTGACAATGCAAATACCAGGATTTTTAATTTAGATTTAAGTGGAGTACTGGCTACTCGTTCTGATGCATCATTAGTCATATTGCTTTTTAATGAGGGATTCACCTTCTTTTCCTGGTTAGCTCTAGCACTGCTGGCAAAGCCCAGTGAATGTGTAGATGTTTAGGGAGGTCGGATGAATACGTGTTACTGCAGCATTTCAATTTAAAAAATGGAAGAAAAAGCAGTTTTCCTTCTGTGGTGAAGAAATACACATTTGCTTTTAGTGCAAGGAAAATAACTAGTGCACAGCTATGATTGGTAGGCTGTTATAAAACATAATTAGAATAAGATATATTTTGAAACAAATTCTAGGAAATACAGAAGGAAAATTGCAGTCAGTGAAGTGTTCATGAGAGGGACTGGCTTTACAGCTGACAGCAGTAGGAAAAAGTGTGTCTTTGGCCATCTCCAATATGGTTGCTTTATAAGTAGTAGCAGATAAAGATTCTTCTTGCCCTACCAAACCCACTCAGTGCTCCAAACATCTCATTCCTCTTCTGGATATTCCATACTGAAGATATTCCTCTTCTTCTCTATTCCATATTTTGATTTCTTAAATGCCTTTTCTTTTCTTTTACTTGCCTTCCTCCCCCTATCCTCCTCCTCCCTTCTTTTTCCTTTTCTCTTTCTTTTCTTTAATTAAGAGTTTGTTTTGATGGTCATTGAACTCAGTAGGAATCTTTCCATCAAATTGAATGCATTAGGTCAGATTCATAATCAGCAGTCACTGAAACAACCTAACAATAGTCTTGTCACACACAAGTCTTAAATGGGCTTTGCTTAAAAAAACCAATAGAACTAATCCATTATAAACACTTGTTAGAGTAGAGTTTTGACTGTATCTGTATATTTACCAACACAATTTCAACCAATTTAAGCCAAATTGAAATTAATGCAGATTCTTGCTCCAAACAGGAGCATAGGGCAGATAATGAAATCAATTAAAACTAACATTTTTAGCCACAGCAGTATGATACTGTGTTGATCAGGCTTAGGTCTGGTTGCCTTCCTACCTTTGGTGGGCAAGGTGTTTTGACTTTCTGTGAGGACAAGCTGCAGTGTACTAAATCATATGCTATGTCTGAAGTAAACCAGCCCATCCAGAATTGTGGGCAAGGGAACAAGTTTCTGGGAGGCAAACAAATGTCCACCAAATCTCTCTTTCTCATGCCTATTTCTACGCTCCTGGTGCCCCATAAGCACGTGGCATCTTGCAAGTCTCCTTGCAGTTTGCAAAAGCCTGAGCAATCCACAGCCTTTAGACACTGGCAGTGCATGTCCCTCTGGAGCAGACACACTGAGATCTGTCACCTTTGGGGTCTTCAGCACAGAGCTACAGCCTCACATTTTCCCTCTGCTGTTTTATTTTACTTTTCCTCTGCCCATGCAAGTGCCCATTTGTCACAGATGTCAGGGAAGGGTGCATGTGCTCCTAAGCTGACAAACTAAAGAAGTGTGTAGCAGAGTGTTGGGAACTCTCCAGGAGGCTGCTGTCTGCTTGTTCTCCTGCAGTGGTGAAGAAGAGGTTGCACACAGCAGGGCAGTGGAAGCATGACCAGACAGGGTAAAATGCTTTCAGGATAACCACCAAGAGACTCCTACACATCACATGCCTAGGACAAAACCAGTAAACTAGGAGCCTTCACATCATCTTCCTTTGTGACCTTTCTTTGAAAGTGTATACCTCCCAGGCATGGTGGAGAAAACTCAGATTTGCAGCAGTCACTTTTTAGCTTCAGAAGGAGTTATATCCTTCAGATCTTTCTGTCTCTGACTGCCTGTTATGAAATGTGAAAGAAATACAGGCCACGATCTTCTGATGCCACCTTGTAAATTTGAGGGAATCCCAGACATCCAATATGCTGAAGTCATTCTGTATCACTTGACTCCATGTGAGGCACAACACTTTGCAGCAGATTGGGTGACACAGGACTAGCATCCATTTCTCATGATGGCCTTCATGAAAACTGCCCTTCTCTTGGCAGCTTATAAAAGGAAAGTTGATAGGGTGAGTGCACCAGAATGGTTGTGAAACTACTGGGTCACACCAGATCTTTTAACCTAAGAAAACAACATTTTCATATAAAACCAAAGCTGAACGTGTGCTAGAACAGGCTATGTAGCTACAAGAAAATGTTTCTGACACTGATAGAAAATGATGTATCCACTCTGAACGCACCAATTCTTCTCTGCTAAATGGGAGCAAGCAATGGAAATGATCTTTCCATATTTCTGTGCATGGACACAGTCCTCAAAGTCTCAGTTATGGTCAGGCCTTTAGGGTTACTGAGGGCTTTTTCTATGCAGTTGAGCTGATTTACGAGATTTTCTGTAAAATTTTATTGCACCAGTGGCTTTTCTTTGGTTCTTTTGAAGTAGAAAACATAATTTCTGCAGCAAATGCAAGTCAAAAGTTTTAATGGAGCATAAAAATTGAAAAGGTCATGATTTTATAGCTTTAAAATAGAGGACGGTGCACAGCTTGATACTCTTAAAAATATGAAAAATTAATAAGGACGTTTATCAGTAATAAAAAGATATAATCTTCTCCAAGACCTTTGACTTTGGCTATTTGTATATTGGCTTTTTTTGGGTGTACTTTTATAACTGAAAAACTCTTCTTATTCTAGCAGCACCCCATTTCAGAAACACAGGGAAAGAACTAATAACAGGAGGCAGAAACTTTGTCCTAGGGAGATTATTCAGTACTCTCGACACCCCATGCTGCTGCTCCCTTTGAGCACAGACACTGATCACATTTGTCTGGTTTCCAGGGCCGTGTAGACTACCTTTGTTTATCTGACTTTGTTTAAGACCTGTGTTGTTGTAACCAAATAAGAAACTCTTCCTGTCATGCACATTTTGCAAACTTCGGTGAATCACTGTAGCAGTGTTTACAGACTCGCACTCCTTTCCACGGGCAGGTGATTGGAATAGCCTATGATGTTTCAAAAAGAAAAATCTAGAAAAGGTCTACTGGTGGTTTTCTTTTACTGATTTTTATTTAATCTGAAGTTTTAATTTATTTTTTTTCTCATTTATATCTGGACAAGCGTTTTTAATGAATATGTAGGAACCTTAGGTAAATAAAAATACCTTCTTGCTGTATCAGTTAATGGAGTACACCTGGAACAGTTCATCTCCAACTGCTTGCAAATGTGTTCTTCAGGTGTGGGCATAGAAAAAGCATTTTATTACAATGTTCAACGTCTCTGCTGTGTCAGGGAGAGGTAATGGGAATAGGTCACAGGACAGAAGCGGGCATGAGAAAAGCCAATACAGCAAGAGGAGCACAGCTTTCCTTCTTCTCATTAATACAGACTGTCCTGTTTTCTTTGCAGCAGTCCAGCACAGGGGACCTGAGGACTCTGAGGAAAGGCTTGTCCCCATACCACTCTGAGTCACAGCTCTCATCACTGCCACAGTATCAAGACACCCTACAAAATGTAAGAGACATTTCCTTAACTATACAGACAGAGCTTTCCCCAAAAGTGGGCATGGCTGGAGGGGGGCACGTGGAGATTACAGGGAATCTCTCCCAGCTGAGAATTCACTCTGAAAATGGTGATGGAAACATGCAGCTGAAAATGCAGTTGTTGGGAGGATGAGGATCCTCTGGAAACTTTGATCTTTACCTAAGTTTGGATCACTGGCTTCCTAGCAGAGGTTTTTCAGTTAACTGATGGTCACTGTTGTGTAATTTTTAAGGCAAGGGTGAACCTTGTTATACCTGCAGCTTCTCCTTTGTAGACGCCCTGTATGCCTGCTGTCAAAAGCTGGTCGTAGATGAAGCAAAAGATGGTTTGAGAAGTGTCTGGCAGTGTGTGGTTGGGGTTGCTTTGGTGATTAAGTTCTTAGGACTTTCCTTGCAGGTTTTTCTATATCACAAATGAGGTTTATGTTTCCTAAGATTTGCCTGCCCTGCTTCTCCAACAACAGAAGAATCTTGATTAAAGCCGCTCACAAGAGATAGATACTATGCTGCTGTGTCAGGGTTCCTTCTGCATTGGTGTGCCAGGCATGGCTGAGGAGGCCAGGCCCTGGCAGACGATTGTCTTCCAGATGTTTGCCTGACTGCATGAGGCCCTACATTTGCTTGGTGACATCATTTTCCAGATTGCAGAAGTGGTGCAGATGCAGTCAGGGAGTCGCGCTCTGAGTGGGCTGTGAGTGTTGTGAACATGAGCAAGAGCCTGACAGCAGTACAAATGGAGGACCTCACTGCCACCCTGCATCTTCTGCTCCATGTCCAGGGCACTGGCCAGCAGAGCTGCAGGTACTGCAGGACCACTTGTACGTTGGCAGCCTGCTTGGGTAAAAGTAATTCTGTAGATTTAGTGTGCGTCTTAGAGCTGTAAAAACAGGGGTAATAGTAATTGAAGGTAGTTGTGTAAACAAAACTCCAGTGCAAAAGCAAACCCCTTTATGTCGCTGCTGAACTGCAGAGTGGATGCATTTGCCATGCAAATGAAATGGAAGACTGTGGCTGAATGTCCACTTTTCTAAGCCTGTGCTTCATATATAAAGTCAGGAAACTTTTTATGGAGGGCAGAGAGGTGTGTGCCTGGAGATGTTTTTCTGTCTGTGCTGGTGCCTCATGATTTTGGGGATTTTACTTTGCTTCTCTTGTGCTCGGGCTTCTGATCCCCAGCTTAGTTCCAGGTGGGGGATGCTCAGTTGGCATGTGGTGGTTGCCCTGAGGAGTGCTGCTACCCAGAATTTCACATTCATCTTGTGGGTCAGGCTGAGATAGAGCTGGCAGTGTTCTGCAGAGGAGCTGTGCCTGGGCTGGGAGCTGGCAGGAGACTTCTCTGCCTGACCATCGGCCCCCGCAGCTCAGTGGGGCTGCAGGAGGGCTGGCGAGAGACGGAGCTGCCTGCTGGAGCCCTCCCCAGCCACTGGGCCCTGCTTCCACCCCTTCCTTAAGGAAGAGCTGGCACCTGGCATTTATGGAGAGGCCTGTGTACTACACGACCCTCACCTATAACTGCCACCCTGGCTGTATTCTGCCTTCTTTGTGGGAAGATCAAAGCCAGCCCTGGATCCAAATCCACATCATCTGGGATACTTATGTAGCCATTTATTTGCTTATTCCTACCAAAATCCCTCTGGTTTGTGACTTGAGATGATGCACCATTTTTGTGGGAAGGATAACCATCACAAATTCATGCAGGTGTCTTTGAATGTCTTGGGCACCACCCAGAAAGTGAACAGATTGATGCACCTGACTTTGTCTGCAGCCTTGGTTTTTTGACAGTTTGGTGTTTTGGGGGTTAGTTCTGACCTGCAAGGCGCTGGCCATTGCAAGGGAAGGTGTGATAGGGATGTTAGCTTGAACTGATAGCAGGCTGGTCAAACTCCTCACCCTGGGAACTGCAAATCAGTCATCTCATGATGTAGCAGAGGCACCCTGTGTCCTCTGGGAGGCGAGGGCGGTTCCCTCAGGCTTGGACTCCGAGTGCGGCACGAGAGGAGGTCTTTTGCTGACTGCGCGCCCCAGTGGAAAGGGCATTGCCATCAACAAGCAGCACGCAGGTCAGGGCTTTCTCTCCCATTCTAAATCATACATGGAGGCTACGAGGTGGCTAACAACCAGAGGAACAAAGAGGTCGATACACTCACAGTGTAGCATGAAGTGAAGACAGGAGCAAACCAACTCAGAAGCCGGACGACCAGTGTAATTCCAGTCACATAGCCGTGGCCAAAACCCAGTGCCATTATTACGGATGTAGTCCTCCTCTGCTCCCAGTTGTACTGGTGTCCCACCATTGCTGGGAGCTCTGCCCACAGTGAACAGTCAGGGAGCCCTACATCGTACACTCACTACATAGGTGAGACCCCCCATTCACTGCAAGCAGAGCCAGCCTCTGTGCTGTTAACTTAGAGGCAGGACACGTGATGTTAATGCTAAGAAAGGGCACCTGGTAGTGATCTCCTAACTGATTCCCACCCAAGGTTGGTCAGGCCCTGGGTGCAAACCAGTCAGGAGGGTCTTTCCTGCCTGCTTGTGGACATCGTTCATATGTCAACTCTGATTCAAGGCTGGGGGTTTAGACCCCAGCATGTCAGGAGGTGCCAACAAGCAGCTCCCTGTGAGATCTGACGTCCTCCTGGTATGAGGGGCAGGCTGCAGGGCCAGGGCAAGCTGGTTGGTATTTTCCATTTCTAGCAGCCTCCAGACCTGCTCAGCCTTGAGTGAGATGATGTCCTAGGCATGGGAACTGACTTTGAGATACCTGTAGGCAGTGCACAGGTGAGGACCCAGTGGCCAGCTTGTTTGTCTCTGTAAAGCCACCCACCCTACACAGTGCCTAACTTTGGTCATGTCTGATAGTTGCTGAGATAGGTTTTTGACACGGGGATAATGTATGGTGAGAAAGGAAATTCCCCGTCCCCAGCAGTGAGACTCTTTGTTACTAATAGTTATTTTTCAGCAATTAATTTTCTAAGAGGTGGAATTTCAGCTGCTGGCTTCCAGAGCATTCAGGACCCCTGTAGCACAGCTGAGGGTGAATGCAGTGGCTGAGGCACAGCCCAGAGCTTGCACCTCTGTCTGTCTTTGGCCTCTCCTTGGGTGCTCTGACTACCCGTGTGGACACACGGTCCCAGCAGAGCTTCACGTTCCTGCCTGCTGCCCTGTGGCTGTGCCATGGGCATGTCTCAGTGCCCAGGCATGGGAAGATGGCCTAAGAGCTGCTCATGTTCTTATGGCTGGAGGTTTCTTCATCGTGAGAAGCTCATAAGCTAGCTGCCTGGAGAAGCCATTTATCCATACTGGCATAAAGCACCATTAAATGGGAACCAGCCTGTTACTAGCAGTCGGAGCTAGCCTGCCTGGCTTAGACTTAAAATTTATAAGCAGTGTTCATGCAGTTTATAATGGAAATCCTGCCTTTGGTGGAGGGGACTGTAGAGGTTTGTAACAAAGCGTGTGTGCAAACACCAGCAAGAACACTGGAGGAGGGATGCAGGGGTGGCCAGTGCTGGTGACCAAAGAGACAACCAACAGCAAGCAAATGGGTAAACACCCCAGGATGTGTGGTTTGCATCAGGACCAGGAGGTCTGTGCTGTGATAAGGCTGCAGGACAGATGGCTCATCACTAGAAAGCCTGTTCCCTGATAACAGGAGCGGGATTACACCGTGATGTGCCATTGTGCTTCCTGTGGTTCCAAGAGGAAGGCTTAGATAAGGCACCCAAAGTGAGGGAAAAGAGACAACAGGCAGCAGCTTTCCTGGGATTTATGGGGGGTAAGCAAGACGCTGAGATAAAGATCAGCCTGTAATAACCATTGACTCCTAAAGCATGTGAAAAATGTGTCCAAACCCCAGCTCTTTGCTGTCAATGAGGAGGGATGCCAGAGCTGTCATTAGGACTTGCTAGTGGGTGTCCCTTATCCTCTGTGCTGCACACAGTGACCCTGACCACGCCACATGGACAGCTGCCTTTAGGGGAATGCGTCAGCATGAGTATGTGGGTGTGTGGGTGATGTGTCAGAGAAATCAGTTTCAGGTTAAAATAAGTATCACCTTCCCCTTCCTTAAATTCTTGTACTGAGTTTGTACTGCAGTAGTTTTCTGCGTGAGTCCTTGCTGAGCAGGAGCTCCCAGCAGTGCCCTGGCTGGGTGCAGGAGGACCTGTCTGGGGGTGCTGGAGGTGGTGGCTGGGGGAAGGGAGCTCATCTAGGGTCCAGAGCTGTGAGACTCCAGGGAAAGCACCTGCACATAGGCTCTGTGAGGGCTCAGTAGAACTCCCACATTTGAGAAGACAGTGATGACAGTGCTATTGCCCACCCTTTTGGTAGGTCCCTAGGGACTGCAAGAAGTATCTCTGGAAAAAAGTGAGATTTCCTTCAGGATATTCAAAGCTGCATCTCTCAGGAGTCTGGTTTAGATACAGGACAGACTGGGAAGAGACAATTCCATTTTCCTCCACAAATCTACTCCAAAACCAGCAAGGTCTGTAGCAAAATGCAAAGCAGCAGGACAAGTGTGGTTACGTAGCAGAGAGCACTCAGCTGAGAGGATCATTGAATCCCTGGCTTCCAGACATGGCCTCTTGTGACATTTTCCTCCAGTGCCTGTTTCGTGCAGGATGCAGAGTCTGGAAGATGGGTCTGGCTGTCTAGCTCCAGCACCACCTTCTCCACCTCCTTCCCTTGGTTCCCACCACACTGTCCCAACCAGCTGCATTTTGTAGCTCAGCCTTGTAGAAATACTTGTGAGAAGTGTATTTCATTTTGCCAGATGGTACACAGTGCTACTATAAAAACAAACCCAAATGGTTGTGGTCCGTAGGTGTAAAGAGAAGCTGCTAGATGGGGTGGGGAAGGGATGATAAGAGAGTCCTTGGCTGATGTGCTGGCTGTCTCCTGAACCTTTGAGAGCAGTGGCGAGGGGAGGTGGTACAAGGGCACATAGTAGCTGAACCCCAGCCCCAGTGACAGTCCTGTCTCTTCCTTCTGACTGCAAAGGTGGTTTTGATCCAAGGACTAAGGCAGAAGAAAAGCAGGAAGGAGACAGTGTACCTCTCATCTCCCTGCAGAGGAAGGACTAAGCTAGCCCCTGCACCAGCCTGGCGCAGGCAGAGAGACGTGGCTGTGGCCCAAGCTTGGTCTCGGGTCCCACTGGGGGACCCAGAACAGATCTGCTAGTCCCTTCCGTAGCCTGCGTGGGAGTAAATCTGTTCCTCTCGGGGAGGAGAACTAGACCAGCTTCTTAAAGTCAACCTGACTTTTAAAATCAAGTTTGAAGTGGCCAGAGACTGTTCCTGTTGTGGTGCCCCAGAGATGCGCCCAGAAGAGCCAGAGGAGCCCTCTGGGCACTGATGACCCTGCAAAGTCGCCCAGAACACCAGGGACCTTAGTATGGCTCCGAGATGTCCCTGCACAGCACAGTGACCCTGCCACTGGCAGCACAGAGTCCCCAGCCCCTCACTGTACTGCACCAAGCCCCTGGGCCTAGGGTTCCCTGGGATACCCTGTACCTCTGGCATCCCCAGGACTGCTCTTTGCAGCTTCAGCATCACATCACACCTTTCAAAATGCCTTCAGCTCCTTATGTTGTGCCACCAAACCTGTCCTGTGCAGTGCCCTAGTGGTCCCTTGCCTTCTCCTGTCCACGTGCCCATCCCCGTGCCTCTCAGTTGAGCTGAGCGCTGCCAGTGTGTCATAGGATGACTCCAGGACTGTTTCTCACCTTACCCTGCAGCAGTGATGGCCACAGTCCCCTTGTAGACAGGGGGGGACAATGATTGAGGAGCATGGCTGAAGGCCAGCCCCAATACCACCATGATGCAGTTGAGCAGACAAAGAGAAACTCCAGGCACCTGTTTTGCTGCTGCAGCAGCAGCGGCTGTGGAAGGGAAAGTAAAATGAAAGGTTAGTCAGGATTTTCAGCCTGTGGAGATCTATTGTGAAGCTTCAGAGTGTATCACCAGCAGCTGAGAACAAGCCAATCCATTTTTGAAGGCAGCTGCCCTTCACCAGCAGTTATTGCAGCCACTCTGAGGGGCAGGTGCCTTTGTTCCCCATGGCAGCCAACCAGCACAAAGTTTGGCAATGACAAAGTTTGAGGATTTGATGAGCAAAAGAGGCACTGACATTCTGTGTCCATAATTTCCCCTTACAGATAACCACAGGAGGTGAGAAAACTTCATCTGCTCTGAGGATCTGCTGTAGGTTCTCATGCTCACATTTCACGTGTGTTTGTGAGAGGCTTAGCAGTGGGTTGGGGAGAGGCAGGGACACAGCAGACTATTGCTCTGCCCCACAGCTGGGGG
>NW_008594492.1:13422-13935 GCF_000691845.1 Merops nubicus | reverse complement strand
CGCCCCCCCAGCGGGGGGAGACAGCTCCACCAGCAGCAGCCATTTCAGCCAGGCTGAAATGGAGACGTGGAGGGGCAAAACAGATGTGCACAGGTATCTTCCTGTGTCTGTGTGCATCCTCCACCCACCCAGAGGCTATCACCTGGGCCATCCCCAAATCAGGTTTGCTTCAAAATCAGGAAAGTCTTTAAAATATCTACTGTTTCCTTCTGAAATAAAATGTGCTTGATGTTCTCTTAGTAAAAGAATGAGCACCTCTCCAAATACTTGTGCTGATAGTGCCACTGTGAGTCAGCTGGAGTTAGTGCACTTTGTCCACGCTCCATGTGGGCTTGCTCTGTCCGTAGCAGTCAGGAATCTTGTTCTCTTGTATCAGGTGGTTATGGGCTGACCCTGCTCTGAGCATGTCACGTTGGTAACGGTTTCAGAGCCTGAGGGGGCAGCTGAGGCTGCCTGTGGGGCTCCTGACCAGCGTGCCCCCACTCCAGCTCCCCAGCACTGCTGCTGTGCAGC
>NW_008594492.1:0-13307 GCF_000691845.1 Merops nubicus | reverse complement strand
CAGGACTGGCGCTGGGGCAGGGCACCTCTTCTCTGTGTAGGTGAGAGCTACTAACAGCGTCCTGACGTCTTTTGTTCTGTCTGGGCGGTCCCTGAAATCCTCCCTTCCCCTTGGTGCCCCAGCACAGCCCATACAGCCAGTGCTGTCATGATTGCCAGGGAGAAGAGCTGTTCTTTTGTCCGGTGTCCTTGATGTTTATGTTCAGAAAGCAATGGAACAGCTAAATTTTTTCTTTACTATAGAATGATAGAATGGTTGGGGTTAGAAGGGATAAAGATCATTCAGTTCCAAACCGCCCTGCCATGGGCAGGGACGCCTCCTACTAGACCAAGTTGCTCAAAGCTCCATCCAACCTGTCATTGAACACTTCCAGGGATGGAGTATCCACAGCTTCTCTGGGTCACCTATTGCCTCATCACCCTCAGAGTAAAGAATTTCTTTATAGTATCTAATCTACATCTACCATCTTTCAGTTTGATACCATTGCCCCTTATCACTACTACTACTCTCCCCGATAAAGAATTAATCAAAATTAATTAGTCAAAATGCCTTGTAAGCCATTTTTGTTACTTAAGCGGATATCTGTGGACGCATCGGAAGCTGTGGGGATGCAGGGGGTGGTGGCTGAGCCAACAGACGGGCTCTGCCTGGCTCCTCTGCCCACCCAGCCCTTAATTCATGGATTTGGATGTTTACATGCCCAGCTGCTCTCTAAGATTGAAGGCAGCAAATTAAGTAATACAGAAGGAGATTAGCATCTGCAATAAAGTCCCTGGATTTGCTAGGGAGGATGCTAATGGGGAGTGCTGGTGGCACCTGCACTCGCTCCTGCCAGCGGCCGGGACCCGTGTTGTGCTGCGGAGCTGGTGTCTGTCTGCAGGATCTCCCCATGTGTCCTTCCTCCTGCCTGGTGGCAGAGTGTCAAGCACTGGCAGCTGCGAGGCAACCCGCTGTGACTTTGGGGACATAGGGCCACACAGCCATTGAAGTACACGAGGGAGGAGAGGGTGGTTTGGTGTGAGCTGGATGCTGGCAGGGTTTCTGCACAGTAGGCACAGAATAACAATAACCAAATGTCAGTCATTGCTTTGGATCATTTGCCAGGCAGACTGGGGGCATAAGGGACCTGGGTACTCCCTGGCTGTGGCAGGGGGTCCTGTGCTCTGGACAGGAGATCTGGCACTGCCCCAGGCAGGGTGGCAAACCGGCTGCGTGGTGCATGCTGCGGGTCACGGAGGAGCGGTGCTGGTTGAGCCCCTGTGCCCCTGTGACCTCTCTTTCCTGGGGCTACTGCCAGCGTGCCTTCAGGTAGCCTAGCCTCTGCGGGGCCATGAAAGGAGCTGGGCACCTTCAGGAGCACCACGTGTGGTGCTGGAGCTGCCACAGGCGTGGGGAGATGCGGCAAGGAGGGAAGGGGCTTTAAGGGGCGGGCGGGCGTCATGTCATGCTTCAGCCTGTGTGGCACCCCTCGCTTTGTTTCAGCCATTGACCCTCCTCTAGCTGCAAGGCAGCGGGAAAGAAACGTGGCTCAGGCTCCAAATTGAGAGGGGGTCTGATCTGCCTTTGTGGGGCCCAGGGAATTTCTCAGGCTGGTGGTAACAGGAGATTTTGTGTGTGTGTGATGTCCCGAGGATGCTGCTTCTCTGTGCGAAGGGAGATCTCTCTTGCTGAATGGGCCGACTGCCAGCATGAGCTCGGTGCTTGCCCCTGCTGCTGCCTCTGCTACGTTTCTGAGGGGGACACTGTGCTTTGGGGCTGCAGCATGTGCCCTGTGAGGGTCCAGGGGTGCTTCTCCCATGCCAGAGTGGCCTCATGCTCTCAGTCCTTGTTTTTGCCACTGGTTTTCCCTGTCTGCCCCCAGCACTGTCTGTGACTGGAGCTGCTCCAGGCACTTTCTGAACTTTGTAGCCATAAGCACCATTCACAAAAACAAGACATGCTGGGCTCCTCATTCTGCCAGCACGGCAGGGCTAGGGTTTGCAGTCAGACACTGCACCTTTCTATGTCATTGCCTGGCTCTGCCACCCGCTTTCCACATAGCTGTGTGCATCTTACTGCCTCCTGCTTGTCCTTTAACAGCTTCTAGTTGACAGAGCTGTGTGGGCACCTTTATTTATGGAAAACACCTGGATGGTGGCGGGTGCTAAGGAAGGCCCCAAATATAATCCAAAACTGGCTAAACAGTCTGCAAGCAAAACCACTGTGAGATAAATAGATGTGCCTGGGAATTCTACTGTGAGCTGTCTGGCAGTGCCTGCCTGTAACGCAATTTTCCTTGTTCTGTCTTGGCAATAAAAACCTCACAGTGTCTGATATGACTCCACTTAGCTTTAATGTTGTCTGAGGTATGCCATTAGAAAAGTGTGGTTTATTTAATCGGGTTTAGAATCCTAAATGTCTGCTTGTTTTTTGAAATGGTGGATGACAATTAATATAAGGAAGGAGAAGATGTGAGGTTCAGAAGCATTAACGCTTGCTCTCACCCTCCATGTTGGTCTGAAGCATCCGCAGTGCCTGGATTGTGACTTAGGTGAAGTAAAATCAGAATGACATTCTCCTCTGGGTTTTGAAACTCAGTCTTTTCCAGTCTTTCTGCAGATCAGGAATAGCTCTCTCGGAGCTGAGGTAAGAAAGGATGTCATTAAAGACAGAATATAATTGAGCAGAAAGAGAGAAAACTGATGGCAAGACCAAGGTCTCATGTCTATTCAGATCCCTGGAGGGATCAAGGAGAAATTGTTTATCACAATTTCTTTGTTCCTTTTTGAGATTTCCAACAGAAAACCTCTAAAAGGGGAGACACCTGTCATCCCCAGTTAGGCTCTTTTCTTCTTGGGTTCCAAAGAATTCCCATTGTTATTAAGAAACATCCATATTTTAAGCCTTATTTTGCCTCTGTGGAGGTGTGTCATTATCAGGAGTTCCCAGCGTGCCCTATTACAGAGAGTCCTCTGAATTTTGTTCCTCCAAATATGTAGGAATGGAGAATCAACAGTGGTGCTTGTCAGCATCTGTGCTGGACCACATCCCATGCAACCAGATAGAGGCAACAAGGACTCATTAGCCAGTTCAGTCTTAGACACTGGCAATGCCATCATGGCTTCATACAGAGCAGCAGATGTTGTCCAGCAGCTGCAAGTTGAGGCCTCTGCTCTTCATTTTTTGGTGTCAGATTAAAAAAGATTGTTAGCGATATTTGTGGTCTTTGGGTTTTCTTTCTCATACCAGCACTGTTGCTTTGCTGATTGTCTTTGGGTTCTGTGCCAGGACAGTGAACGAGGCTAGTTTGATTCGGTTTGTTTTCTGCTTTGGATTTGAGGCAGTCAACAGGTCAATCATCGTTCTTAGCAGTAGAGAACTGGAGTATTTGTGCCCTCTGTGTAGCATATTGCTTCAAAGAAGGTCTGGCATGAGGGACTGCAGAGTTCCTCTCTCTTTTCTTAGTCTGTTAATGATACACTGGGATTGTGAATCTCCTTACAGACCTGCAGTTTGAACCACAAGCCCTGCAGGCTCCAGTGAGCAGTTTCTGGGAGGGTTTCAAGAAGTATTTGGCTTCTCAGGTAGATTTTTGGTTAGGGCATGCATGATGGTGAGGCTCGTGGGATGAGAAGGAGGCTGATGGTATGTGGGAACAGTAAGCTCTCTGTGGTGGTCCCATCATGAACACCAGCAAATATCCAGTGCTAATCTGCTTGAGATGGGGGAGCAGGTGAGGGCTGAAAGGAAAATGTTTTCAGTGGTGCTTCAGTACTGCTGTCTGTGTGATAGTAGCAGAGGAATAGTTCTTGTTATGGTTTCCCCACTGGGGTGGAGGGCTGGATACATGGGTACTTGGCACTTGCCTCCCACGAGCCTCTCGGGATGTTGCAGCCCCAGAGCCATCCTGGCCGCAGAGATAGGTAGAGCTGTTCTTTCCAGGGCTGAACTCATCAGAGATCAGTGCTATAGTGATCTTGAACGCTCTGAACTGCCACAGTGGTTTGCAAAAGCACCAGCTTACCTAGGAAACATCAGATGGGTCACACACAGCTCCACAGCCTTTGGTTCCCTGGGACCCCTGCTTCTTAAAGACCTGTCTTGGAGCACTGTTGCTGGGTCTCAGAGGTGCAGTGGTGATCTAACCTGTGTGTAGAGACAATAAGGTGCTCCAAGCACTCAGGAACTACAATGCATGAGATACGTACTTTAGAGCTCTCTGCTCTTCATTAGGCTGGTAATCTCACCTCTGGGCAGCTCTTTCTTTTGGCAGTGTAACTGTGGCTGTGGCTGAAACAGAAAGTGGTGTGTGATGTAATTCTACCCAGGTGACCCTTTGACACCACAACACAGATGTACGGTTGTTTTCTTTTTGAATTCAAACTGCTTGTATAAGTGATGAGTTAAGCTAACTGCCAGTCTCCTCTCTGCTGCAGTAAACCTGGAGCAACTCTAAAGCTAGTTGGGGCAAAGGAGAATAAGAAGCTTTCAATTTTCAAATGACTCAGCTTCTCCTTCTGCTGCTGAGGTTCAGTCAAGATGGTATTTCTCAACAACTTTATTATAAATACAATAGCATCCTTTCTGGTGGCTTCTGAGCTGTCTTTTACGACCACTCATTCATATGATTATGTGACACCTCAGCCACATGTCTGAGGATGAAGAATGAACCATCTCTGAGCTACCGAATGCTGTGAAAACCTAGCAAGTGGAAAAGCCATCTGTCCATCCAATTCAGAGAGTGCATGTTTGACAAAATGAGACAGGGAGAGGAAATTGAGAGTGATGCATCCCCCAAAACACACTGTATTGCTTTTTGCCTATATGGACAGTTTCTGCGTTTTAGGATGTAACCAGATTAACCTTGCTATTACTGTCTATCAGGATGCTGACTCAGTTGTGTTCCCATAGCTGTGGCAATGTCAGCTGTTGGGAATGGGAAGGGCATGGGCTTCTGCAGTGGTAGAGGTCCTCAGTAGCTCAGTTAGAGTTCTGGGGTGCAGCTGTGGTAATTCTTACCCACAATTTCCAAATGCATCTAGTCGAGGCATGAGGAATCTCCTCCTTCTGTGTGATTTCAGCTACTACCTCAACATTGCCTTCCTGACATTTTCCCCCAACTCCTGCCCCTCTTCCAATCTCATATCTCCTGTCTTTGCTTCCCCCTCCCCTGCATTTCATCTCAGCTGGTTTCCTGCTGGATAAAATACACATCCTCCTCTTTCTTCCCATTCCCTCTCTTCTGTCGCACTGTTGGCAATTTTCCAGTTCAGCGACCTTGACCTTATCTCCAGTTCCTTCCATTTCCTTCCCTTCAGCTAACACTATCGGTGAACTCTGCCCATTTTCCTCTCCTCCATCCTCCAAAGGCTGGCCGTGCATCCGCTGGATATGTTGTCATTTCTTTCCTTGCTGACTCCAGTCCCCTCTTTTCTGGCCTCCTTTATGTGTGCCTCCATGCAGGAAGCTGATAGGAGTTTGGCTGAAGCTCTTTTTTTTGTGAACCACACTGAAGTCTGTGGGAATGAAGCACCAAGCTCCCCTTTATAAAACTCTGACTTTCTGTGTGTCTGGAAAGAGCCTTTTCTAAGGGTGCAACTGCACAAAAAGTACAGTGCTAGGTATTAAGGCACCCTTAGCAGCGTGGGTGTCTTTGCTGGTTGCAAAGAGTGGGGATGTTGGTGAGGTGAGGTTCTTGCTTGCTCCCCCGCTTTCTTCACGTGCATGTTTGGCCTTTTGTAGTGCTGGTCTGGCGTGGTGGCGAGGTCTCTGTGGTTTGGGGCACAGCGGGCCAGCAGCATGGTCATTGGGTGCACTTGCTGTTGGTGGTGATTGCACTCAGCAATTTGAGCATCTGTTTCAGTCGGCTGGGGATTCAAGGGTCAAGGATCATGCCTATTTTAGAAATCAAGTCATCTGTTACTGAGACTCTGACATCCCTCATTCTTTAACAGTATTTTTCTCTTCTTCAGTCAAATTCTCTGCCTGTGTTCAGGTGGAGCTCAGTTGAGTGCCCTTGCTGAATTTCAGCCACTCATCCAAGAAGGAAGATGACCCTTTGAATGTTTTTTTTTTTGTGAGATACGATATATCCAGTGAATCACTGTGCTTGCAAGATTACTTTTGTCTTGGCAGTGTGGTGATCAGTTAAGTATGATCAAGCTCTCTAGAAAACATTTCTCTCTAATCATTCTGGTTTCATTTGTATTCTGTAATAATTTTGAGAGTGATTACAATCATGGAAATGCTTTGTAGCTCATTACAGTTCCGTGAGGAGAAAGTGCTGCTGCCTGTCACAGAGGAAACATTGTGATCTACTCTAGTTTGGTCAGAAAATAGTGTTTAAAATGTTATCAGCAGCATGATCCAATGGAATTCCTTTTACTTTGTTGGATTACTCTCAACCCAGAAGAAATACTGGATATTAGACCTTTGCTTGATATTTCCTGTGTTACTTCCAAAGAGGGCTATGGGGGAAGACGCATATCAAGTATAGTTCGTGGACACAAACTCCTGAATAATTTGCTTTCAGTTGCAAAGATCTTGGTCATATAAGGAAAGAAGGCAGCTTTCATGCTGAAGCCAGAGGAATTTTGCATGTGTTGGTGTCTTTGACCTCTTTGGGAGGCTGATTCTGGAAGGACTCTGTTGCATTTACCAGCCCTGTGAGAAATTTGTAACCCATTTTGTGGTCTTAAGCGCCAGGGACTAGGTGCTCCCTCCCCAGCCTCTGCATTGCCTGTGTGACATTACAGATGGGATGACTGAGGACATGTCTTCAGGTGGCCACAGCTCCACCAGTCTGTAACCTTCTGCCATCATATCTAGAACCCATGCCCAGCCTGTGAGTGTGTCTTGGTCTCTATGCTTTGACAGTCTGTAAATGTCCTTGTAGAATTACTGTGGTGTTATTAAATCTAATTTTCCTTTTGCTGAGATGCCTGCCTCTCAGAAGGAAGATTTTGTACCACCAGCAACTCATGAAGGTTGCTATTATGAGTAAATGGCTCTTGGTCATGACGTGGGCTAAGCACAGATCAGTGGCCTAGACGTGAAAGGCTTTGTGCCTTTCATGCTATTTCTGTCTGTAGCCTAATGGATCGACCCATCTTTTTCTTCAACGTATGCACATGAACACTTTATTACTAAAAAGGCCCCCGCAACTTAAAACGTTTGGGAGAATGAGAGATGGCAAAGTGCTCCTGTGCTAGTCCTCCTTTCTGGCACAACTAGCTTGCCTTGGCTTAGAAAGCAAAGCAGTGAGATGAGGTATAAAACATGCTGTGTTTTTAAACACAGAAAGGATGAGGATGGAGTGTCTCGTGTCGTATCTGAAAGCATTCCTGTGATGCTGCCACATGCCGCTCTGCCATCCTAATTTGCTTTGCGAGGCCCCCAGTATAATCATTCTTTGTGTTTCCTAAAGGATGTGGAGACTAAATATGAGTTTGGTCAATGATTTCATTGTTGATTTATCCCACTGCCACAAAGCAATGCAAAAATATTAGGGACAGGCAGGGTGCATCTTACTGAATAAAGATACTGTCTCTCTCAGTCCACACTGGATGCCTTTAAAAAAGGAAAGCCCTATGAAAAGTGCTTACAAGGCTGTTTGGACATTTGAAATCTTTTGTAAAATGTAATTTTGGCATCTTTCCCAATGGGATCCTTCATGCGGGAGGACTGGCCAGCATTTTGAGAACTAACCCAGCCAACATTAGGTTTGGACATCTGCTTGTTTTAAGGTTCCTTTCACAATTTCCTCTGTAGCTGAAGATTGGTACTTGATGTCTATGTGACATCTTCTGCTGCCAGAAAAGCAATGAAGTTATGCCAACTGTTTCTTTCATGAGTGCAGCTTTTTAGAAAGGACTGCTTTATGCTGGAAAATCGTCTTGTTTGCATTGCTGCCTTGGCTAGAAGCATGAGAACTGTTTGATCTTCTCCTTGTAAGAAACTATCCTAAGTGAGAAAAAAATTGGTTTTTGAATCAATTGAGCTTTAAACCAGGGTGATCTCCTGCCTGAGTACATCTAGACTGAGTGATGTTCAGCTTAAATGACATTAAATCATGAAACTTGTGAGGAAGGAGTGGTGGTGTCTTGTCTTTGCAGGTGGCTGAAGGGGATTGAATTTGAGAGAAGCTAGTGCTCAAATTTTCTGGGTATTTTCTTCTTCCTTGCTTATATCACCCAAAGGGAATTAAAGCATATCTTCTCTTATTTCAACAGGGACCAGCACGCATGACATCTGATCTTGCATCTTCTCCTGCAGCAGGATATGTCCCTGTTGGTCAGAAACCAGAGGCTGTTGTTCATGCTATGAAGGTAAGAGTGGCACAGATTCCCCCCCAGCCGTCTGGTGCAACAAACACCAAAGTGGCAGAACTGGATGTTTGCTCTTCTTGTGGAAGCACAACACCTACAAACAGAAAGTTAGTGCTCAGGCTGATTATCGGTAACCAGCACCTGTATCATCATGAAAAATTACTGCTTCAGATAGTTACAGAGTTAAGCAAGGTCTTGCATGACTATTTTTTTTGGGTGGGAGTTCTCCAACAGAAGCTGCTGCTGAAGGTGTTGGTTACCCTATCTGTTCATCAGCCCTACGTAACCCGGGTCTCTGGGGTGGCAGTGGTGACCAAAATGCCGTTTTTAAAAGGGACACAAACCCTGCAGTTTTCTTATTGAAAAATCCTGCAGCAGACTTCAAAGGAAAGACTCTATTTTATGTAAATACACAGCAAACCATGGCATCCCACCCTTGTAGATAAGTGCATCATCTGTTAGGATTAAAATCAGGACTGTTGGCAATAAAAACCGTGGGGCACTGGTATCTGAGTTAAAGGAGAAAACTTGCACTTCTCACAACAGTTCTCAAGTCCTGGTGACCATTCGTTAGCAGGAAGAATGTAATACCCTGGTGTTACAAGCTTAGCTAGTTAAACAATTTACTTCTGAGTATCTAAGACACAGAAGCACGAGTCCTTTCCAAGGTGTCATAGGGATGGCTGGAAAGTCTTTAACTAGATTAGACTCTGCTTGGAATATACTGATTTATAGATTTGGATTTGTTGAAGGCTGAAAAATTCTGTACAGAGTTAAAAAGCTTTCATCAAATCAAAGGAAGTTCCTGGATGGCTCCTTGAGTTCAAATCTCCACAGTCACAGCTGGAAAAAAGGTCCAGCAATAGCATCAGCACTAGCTTAGACTGTCCTACACCTGGAGACTGGTGTTTACAAAACACCTTTTGCCTTGTACCTTTCTACATCTGGTAGCTAAATGGCACAGATGTTGCTCATAGCTTTGATCTACAGCTTCCCTAAAACACCTACTTTTTAGAGAGTGTTTTCAGCTTACTTTTTTGTGCCTGTCCAGGGTCTCTTGGCTCCAGGACAGATGGTGGTAAACCCAGCGTGTGTCGGGAGTAGTCCCACCACAGCTGGGAAGGATGTTGGTTCTGTTGGGCAGTTGCAAGATCCCCAGAGGATATTAACTGTCACTATTTCTCAAGCAGTTAAATCTTCTATGCGTTTATAGTGTGTGAAGGATTATGAAAGGAAAGACAAGTTTGGTTTGATTTGGATCAAATTTGAGTTCAAGTTACAAAAGTAATAAAAGAACCTTCAAGCTGAAAATCCTGATTTTCAGCTTACTTAAGGCATTATACACTTAGATTGTGTAACTCTCATTGGGTCTTAAGAGTGCCCAGTGCCATCAAGGATTGAAAAATACCTTTAGTACAGTTTTTACCAGGTCCCAAAGGAGCCCTGACCACAGCAGTGGCAGTTCACTTGCCGACATATCTTTCTCCTATGTTTTCCAGACAAGTTTCTTCTTTGCTTGTTTTGAATGGCTCTGTGCTATCAGAAAGTTGTTGTGCCCCATCCTGCACTATGTTAGGTTGTGCTTGTGAGTGACGCTTCTCCTGTGTAAGTATGCATACGGATCTGCTGAGCTGATGCTTTGCAGAACGTTGCAGGCCCGTGGGATGCCTTTGGTTTTCTGACACTTTGTGCTATTCCACTTTGGGTGGTATTTAATCGTCCAAGCCTTTTGCAGCCCAGACAACTGCTGTTGGCTTTTTCTTCCAAAACTGTGCAGTTTATACTTTTCTGGTCCTGATCTTCATTGCGTTTGGTGAGGTGGTGTTGAGGGAAGATATTAAGCAGAGCTGATAATGTTTTTAAGTTACAAGATCAAATAGTTATAAATTGATTATGAATATATTCTGGGGGGAAATTATGTTCCTGTTTGCTTTAGGGGTTATGGGACTGAATTTCTTACTAAGGACAAGAAACATGAGTGGTTTTAAGATACGATTTGATAAGCTGTGGAAGGGATTGGAAAATTAATGAGGAAGATTCTTTGAAACTGGAAATTAAATTTGTGAGGTCTGGTGCAATGATGCGTATAAAGGAACTGAAAGGGAGTTGGGTGACTATTTGTTTGCACGTATTATTATTAATCCTCTGCTTCAGAGCTTTGTTGATCGCTAGGAAGGACTGGGAAAAATTCTCCTCTGCAGTTTTGTAGTTTGGCCAGTGGGATGCACTTGTCTGTCTTCAAAACCCTCGAAAGTGCCGTGGCTGGAGTCAGGAGGCAAGCGGCATAGCAGTCACATCTAACGGGGCATAAATGATCTCACATGACATGTCCTGGTCACACACTTAGGGTTAAAAATATTCTCACATTTGAAGCAAGGAGAAAATTCCATAGTAGCTCAGTGTGGGAGGGAGGGATGAGAAGGTGTTCATTGTTCCATCTTGTGGTCTGTTTCCAAGGGTCAGCTGGAAATTGAAAAGACTGAGGAAACTGGTCATAGTCTCAAGCTCTCCTCCTCCCTTCTTGTGGCACAGTGAGATTGTGGCTGTTTGTCTCCAGCTGTGGTTCTTCACCTGGGTAGAAGATAATGTTTTTGGCTGTGGCATGCTGTAGCATGTGGAGTAGGTCTTACTTGCACCCTGCAGAAAAGCGCAGCTTTTCCAGTGCCAGCCCCTGCGTGTGGGAAACTGGATGGAGCTACCAGCTTAGACACTCACCAGCTGTGATGCTGCTCATGACCTTCCCTTGATCGGGAGAAGAGAGTAGCCTACAAATGAGACTTTGCCCTTCAGCTACAGTACATCAGATATTAAAAAAGCCCTTCTTGGCTGTGTAAAGAAGTCCTCACGCTGTGGCAGGCTAGCTCCTTACCACAGGGAAAGGCAGGAACAGTGGGATGTTGGCTTCACTTGTCTTGCGGTCTGCTCGAATGCAAGTCTATCCAGAAGCAGTGTGACTGCAAGGATGGGGCTCTGTGCCCAAGCAGAGGTCACCGAGGGGTCATGTGCTCTCCATGGATCTGCAGAGCTTCTGGATTGCCTCCGTCTGCACCCATCTGTGTAATAGCTCCTGGGCTTTTTCCTTGGCTTTCCCTGGCAGCTGAACGTTAGCTATGTGGCTGAGGCATTGCCTGTCGTGGAGCATAAGTTATTCTTTGAGCACATTTAGGGGTTTTCTTTATTTTTGATTCTAAAATAGTTTTTGTTTATTTGCACCTACTAAATCGGGAGCAAGATGACAGGTTGGCACTCCTAACAGCTGGTTTTGCTGATGATAATAAAAGGTACATATGCTACAGCTCAGTACCTCACTGAACATCAAAGCACTTTCCTTAGGAATAGGGCAAACCTGCTAAAGACGTGGGGAGGTGAGGAGGAGACAAATACGAGAATGACATTTAGCCTGTAACCCAATTCCCCCTGCAGCAGCAGCTTGGACCTCTTTCATGTGCACAGAGCCGTCAAGCAGGTGATCGATCACTCCCACTGATGTTGGGTAAGGCAGGATTTGGCCTTGCCAAAACTAGGGAGAAGTCCTAGCAGGGCATATAGACTGTTCCCTTGCTGAAGCCGGATGATGTGTTCCCCAATGCTTTGTCCAGTTGACATAAATCAGTAAAACCAGTGAGGCTTGCACCCTTCAGAAAATATCCCTCAATCTCAGAGTACTCTTTGGTACAGCAATGCTTGCCTCAACTTTCAACTCCCCTTCTGAAGCTTTGCTGCAGGCATCCCGACTCTTTGGTGTTTTTTAAATTTTTTATTTTTATTTGTTCTTTAAATATATGTTGAGTGGTCATGGTGAGCCAGTACAGCGAGTCAGCAGGAGGGTGGATGTTATGGACCAGGGTGACTGAGGTGACACTGCCTTGGTCACAGGCATCAGTGCAGTCATGAAGGAGAACTAAATGTACTTAAGGTATTCCTCACAGTTTACTTATCAGCAGGAGAAAGCCAGATGAGCCAGTGTGGTCACAGAGAGTGGGGTGCAGGTTGACCTTAGGAGGTGGCATCCCTGAGGAGAAGAGCAGCATGGGGTGTTCCAGCCCCATTCCCCTGGACAGGGAATCACCCTGTGCCTGAGCAGAGCAGGCTGCCCTGGCTGGCTGGTGATACACCCCAAGAGATCCCATAGCCCTGCTGCTTCTGCAGAGGGCCCACTGCTGTCACTGCAGCTTGATGAAGAGCAAAAAGGAGGGGATAGCATGAGCCACTTCAAGCCAAGCCTGGGGTGCACTAGGTTTTCTGTAGGCTCCTGGGTTGGGATGTGGCAGAAATCACGGGGGTTATGCCGCAGTTTCTTAGACCCACACGGAACCTGGAGTCCTCGAACTCCAGCTGAGCCACAAACAATTTATGTGGAGACACGTCCGTAGTCCCCAGCGGCGTGATCAGAGGAACATTAGCCTGGTTCTTCTAAACAGCTGAGGTGGCGCCTGGCAGGGCCTGAGAGTGGCTGGGACTGGGTCAGCACTAAGAGGCCTTCCTGTCTGTCTTCAGGAAGTGATTTTGCTCTTCAGAGTGTATTTTTTTCTAGTATGCCTTTCCAGGATCAGCTGCTGGGTTTTACACTGATGAATCCCTTTTTCCCACACCCCGGATGCTAACAGAGTACCTACGTGGACATGGGGTGGGCTTGGGAAGCAGGATGGTTTCCAGGGTAAATGAGTCCCAAGTAATTCAGAAATTGAATACAGACATAACTTGCCTCTGGTCAGCTTTCAGCCCCAGCTCTGTTGGTTGACACCATTAAAAGACGTGTCCACTGAAGGAATGGGCCCCACCACCCTTCCATGCCTTGTGGACTAGGGAATGAGGTTTTAGTTTAGGTGCAAGTCATAGAAAACCAGTTTGGTTTTGTCTGCTGAGACTCTTGTGCCCGCAAGGTGATGGCTGGTGGAAGCAGTGGCTGGAGCTGGCGTGCTCTCCAACGGATCTGAACGGCGGCTGTGCTCGGGGTTGCCCTGTGGGGGCGGCGGGAGGGAGCTGCCAGCCAGGCGGCCC
>NW_008594491.1:432-770 GCF_000691845.1 Merops nubicus | reverse complement strand
CATGCACGAGCGGGAGAAGATCAGGAAAAACCCCTTCCCTACGCACCGAAAGGGGCTGAGGGGGGGTTAAGGGGTGGTCAGGGATCCTCAGGAGTCAGGGTGCAGTAGTCGGGATGCACCCCGATAAGGACCAACCTTATTTCGACCATCAAGGATTGTCAGCATCATAACAGCTGCGGTTTGAGACGACACTCCTGCGCTGGTTGAGACGTCTGCCTGTCAATGCCCGAGAAGCCTCATGCTGTATTCCGGACTTGGGGATATTTCAGGACTTCATATCACAGCGCACATTTACACAGGAACAACGGGTCCAGCTGTGTTTAACTTGTGAGACACGT
>NW_008594491.1:0-317 GCF_000691845.1 Merops nubicus | reverse complement strand
GCCCCTGGAGATTGGGTGGAGGAGTTTGTTGGAGGAGATTTTGGTAGGGTTGCTGATGCAGGCTACCCATTCCTTGCATTAATCTCGACCGGAGAGCAAAATTTTAGAAACACATGTAGGTTAATGGAGGACGCAGGCGTGTGTATTACTGCCCTATACGTCTACCCTCTGATTAAGCAAGTTGCTTTGCAGCACCTTATAGACCACAGTCGGATAATAGGGAGTGAGTACAAACAGCAAATAGCGGTGCCCCATGATTGGATAATGCCTGTAGAATACTGGGAGTGATCCAAGCGACAGTGGGTATGGGAAGGAGG
>NW_008594490.1:25031-35849 GCF_000691845.1 Merops nubicus | reverse complement strand
CAGACAGTGGTCCTGGCCTGGGCACAGATGCAGCAAAACTGGGCACTTGTGTCTATGTGGCATTGAGTAGGGGCACTAGACTTCCCCTGGTCCCTCAGCATTCCATCTCTCCTTGGACCAGCACCCAGCTACAAACAGCTAATACAGGTGGGGAAGGGCAGAGCTTGTGCTCCCAGTCAGGGTGCAGGTGGGAAAGCAGCTCTCTGTGAAGATGTGAGGTCCAGGTCTCCAACGTCCCCACATCCAGGTCCAGGATCTACACCTGGGGTCAACGCAGGCACCACAAGCACCCCTTCTTTCAGCACTAGCCCCTGCAACCTCCCACAAAATCTCACCCCCAGCTCATCCCCACTCCTCTCCCTCTCCAACCCCTCCCCCCTGAAGTCATCCTTTTACCAAAAGGAGCTGTGGAGGCTCGAAGAGACACTGACGTCAATGTAAAAGTAAACCAGGGAGGTCTGGTTCCTGTATCACCACCGCTCAGCGCCGAGTGCTGGGGAGCTGGGGAGCTGGGCAGAGGCTCCGGGAGCAGCAGCTGAGGCTCCTCACCCCGGCTCGGTTAAAAAGGGAGGGAGGGAAGGAGGGAGGGAGGCTCATGGGCTGTAGCTGGGGTGGGAGTCCTCCCGAGCCGGGGCGAGGGTGAAGCACGTGGCTTCCAACGAGGTTTGGCTCCACGTGGGTGGGAAGAGTGCTGGAGAGGAGTCTCCTGAGCTGGGTGCTGCAGGGGTAGAGGAGGGTTAGGGGGTTTAGGGCTGGCGTGAAGCAAGGGAGCATCTCATGGAGGGAAATGTGGGCTTTCCTAGACACTAAACTGATCCATTTGGGTGCCAAAGAGCATTTGTCCTGGTCCATTGTCTCAGCTGGGGACATGCCCATGAGGACACATAAGTGTCTATGAGCAGAAAGCAGGCTGTAGGCAGAGCCACCTGAGAGATTCTGCATGAAAATGAGTATGTCTGGTATATCTCCATGCCCTGACTGCCTCTGTCAAGGAACACAGACACCTCCTGCAGTCCTAGCCAGAGATGCAGAGCTAGACACAAGCCTTTTAGATGCAGGCCATGAAAAAGTGGCTTGAGAGGGCTCAAAATGAACTTTTTAACACACAGTTAGGAAGCTGAAAACTTTCCACAGAGAAACTTTCCTGACTTTGTGTGGATGGGGGAAGGGGCCGGGGCAGAGCTCGGGGAGTGAGAAGGATGAATGGCCCCACTAGCTCCACTGGCAAGTGGCTGCCAAGTGAAACGTGTCCAGCCACAGTCCATCATACAGAGAGCATCCCCCGTTGTGTACACAGGCTGGACCCAGCAGCAGTGTGATGGATGGGCCCTGCAGCTCTTCGGGCTCATTTCAGCTCTGTTTGGGTAACATCAGGCGCCTTCTCTTCTAACATTTCTCACGTGTCAGGGCCAATTTCTCTTCTCCAGCAAAAAGTTCACCCTTTTTCTGAAATAGCAGCTCCTTCAGCAGAGCTAAACCTTCTCCATTCATAAACAGAAAGAGTTTTAAGAGGTTTAATCCCTATTATGTGCACATGACAGTCCTGATTGGAAACCACTGGGGCAAACGCCTCTGTCACCCATGATTAGATGCAATGCTGCAACCTCAGCTCACTCTAAATCCCTCCCTGAGTTGGGGAAAGCTGGGCAGCTGTTGAAAAAAGGAGCCAGAAATGCCCACCATGCCCATGTTGTAGTATCTGCTGGCAGAAGTGAGGGCAGAAGCCTGCCTTCAGTGGAAACCTCTGCACTAAGAAAGTTTTTTATCTCTGTGAACAGAAACCTCTGCCAGCCCTCAGAAAGCAAACCCCCTTCTTGTCCCCTCCTTTCTAACAAGGAAACATGGCAACTTAGCAGTGCAATTGAGCAGCTGCTTTATTAATCCATCAGTTTCAGTACATTTTGCTTCCCCCTGCTTGAGCCTCCTTCCCCATCTCCCCTGTGCGTTGAGATCAAACATTTCTGCCCTCCCTGCGGAGCGTGCAGGAGCCAAAAGCACCCTACAAGTCTTTCTTCCCCCATTTTGAAGGAGGAGGCAAAGGCCAAGGAAGGAATTGTACATGGAACATCTCTCATGGCACGTTCTCCTGGAGTCAGAGCAAGCAGAACAGGGGAGGCTGCTCAACAGAGCAATAAATCCCACCCCACGCACGTACAGCCTGCCACAGCTCTGCTCCCCCTGCGTGCATTGGGGATGATGAGGTTCCCCCAGGGACTTGGACCATCCTGCTCCTGCCTCTCCTTTCAGAGGGAAAGACCAAACTCTTCAGCTTGTCAGAAGGGCTGTGGGATTTCAGCTGTCCACATTTTACCAGGCTGGAGACATGCAAACAGGGCTGGTTAGCAGGCAGGTGCTTTTTTGGGGGGGAAACCTCACCCTTTAAGGAGATGTGAGTCCTGACATCTAAAAACTGGAGACGTCTAAATTCCTGAGCTCTTTTTAAAGTGGGAGCCAAAAGTCCCCCATGGGAGCACAGCTCTAACCAACACACAGAGCACATCTTGTTTGGACTTTCCTTTACCACACAGACTGTTGCAGCAGGTTTCTATAAATGCCCAGTTGCTAGGTTTAGGGGGAGGTGAGACAATCCATTACCTAAATTTGCCCATTAGCAAACCTCCTTTGACGCCTAAGGTAAAGTCTACAGATCTTTCTGAGCAGTGTCTGCTGCTTCTTAGCAAGCCCACCCGTAAATATTGTCAGGAGCCTCCCATCCCTTCCTTCTCCTTTTCCCTTTCCTCCAGTTTTCATACTCGCATCTTAATTTGTAGCTTTTGGCTGTAGATTTTGCTCCCCCTGGAGATGACTGACTATGGATAGCTGGGCAAATCCTATTGATGGCTTAGCAGAGAAACACTTCCCACCCAGTGAATCCTAGAGAGGCACAGCAGAGTCCAGCTGAGCATGACAAAGTCCAGAGGCAGAAGCAGTTGTGCTGAGGTGAAGGGTGAATCAGGGGAATAGAAAAGTGAAGCCCAGGGCTGGAGCAAAGTGGATCAATTAAGCTGGGGGGGTGAGATGGGACTATGCTGAGCTGAGCTGGCTGTAACACCCAAGGAATGATGGCACTCATCAGGATGACATTAACCAGGACAACAGCACCTGCTGTTCAGCCTCAGGGTGATATTTACTGGGATCGATACACCATTAGTGTGCAGACACAGAGGAGCAGCACTCTTTATTACCTCTTACACATAATCCATCTCATCCATCACAGCCCAAAAAGCATCACTACAGACATTACCACACAGGAGGAGGGATGGCTTCTTCCCCACTGGGACAGAAAGATTTACTGTCAGTGTCCCCTCCTCTTCACAGCTCCAGCCACCTTCTCTACAAATGCCTGCCAAAACGATGGGGCTCTGGGAAATGGCCCTAAGGCTAACAAACGTGAGGTGTGGATCCCACTGTGGTGGTCCACTAGACATCTCCCCACCCTTGCATGCACTGGGGTGGTCAGCCCTCTCCATGGACACCTAGAGATGGATTTGGGTCACTTTGGGGAGCCACCCTATAGTGAAGCGATCGCAAGTAGGCTTTGGCCTCACAGAATAGATTGGGGATGGTGTGGAGATCTGCCAAAATTCTGTGTCATCCAGAGCTACCAACAGCTTCAAAGGCCTGCCTCAGAGCAGCTTGTTCACCACAGGCAGGCATCAGCAAGGTGAAAAGGGCCTGAGCTCTGAGCATGCAGACCCACACAGTGACCACAGCACATCCATAACCCCACAGAGTCCCCTCAGAGGGACAGACCCAGAGGGACACAGTAACGTAAGCACCAGGAGAGGACACTGAGGCAGGGTCAGCAGGGCAGCCAGCTTCTTGTACGGCATGCAGGGGATTTCTAGGATTTGAGTGCAGAGGACAGGAGGCTGCTGGTGAATGGCTTGTGTGGCAGAGTGGTGGGCACACAGAGCCACCACTGTGCAACCAGCTTCTCCTCTCAGTGGTGTGTAGGACTACCAGCTTCCTGGTCTGCCCACCCTTCAGGAGCCAGGCAACGGGCAGCACAAACTGAGCACGAGGGGCATGCCTTCCACCACAACCAGCACAGCCTGACTTGTGTCCCATCTCAGCAAGGAGGTTTATAAGCATTGGGAGGCTTATTAGTAGGACATGTGGAGAGGTGCAATTTCATTCTCATCCCAAGTGTCCTTTTCTGGCAGGATAGAGGGAAAAAAATGGGTTGTCATGCTGGGTTCCACCTGCTTGGCACCCTCAGAGTTGCAGCTCTCCAGCAGCCAGGCTGGCTCCTTTTGCCTCAGCTGAACATGCCAAGCAATACATCTCTGAGAAAAATACAGGCTGCCAAGCCCTGTTATGCTGTCTCCAGATACCAATTATGTGGATAAATTGATTGTCATTAGAGTGATGAAGTAGCTCAACAAATAAACTTTCAGGAACAAGGCAGCCTATTTTTCACACACCAGCCTCAACGCTTCCTGCTGCTTTGGTCACATGCACAGAAAACTGTCTCCAGGCTGCACTGGTGTTAGAGACACAGGCTTTTGAAGGCTGGAGCAAGCCAGGCAGGGACAGAGATTCTTAATACACCAATAACTCCACATTTGTGCACTGTTGTGCAAGGCCAGTTCAGCAGATACCTTCTGAAGGTGTCCAGGGCTGAGTTGTGGAGCAGGGTTGCACAAGGTACAACCCAGGGAAACATGCTGCTCCTGAGCTACACCTTCTCCCAGCACTCACAGAGGGGCTTGGCCACATTGGGAGTAGCCCAGAAGTATTTCCCACGTGTGTCTCAGCAACACAGATTCAGGCCAGCAGCATAAAGAGAGTTGTCACATCCCACTGCTGCGTGAAGCCACCACAAAGTTCACTCCCACCAGCAGCCACCTCGGAGGATGCTCAGGACTGAAACAGCAAAGGGCAGATGTCAGGAACTGGAGTCACTGGTGGGAGAGGGAAGGGAAGGGGAGATGTGTGCCTCTGCCCCCTGCCTAGATTAGGTCTCTCTCACTCCAGGGCTGTCCATCTCCCACTGATGACAGCATTAAGTTCTCCCAGAGAATCAGAGCTACTAAGGCACGAGCAGTAATAAATCCCAAGGGTATGATTCCTCCCGAGCAGCTTACCTAGGGAAGTGCATGATTATTTTAAACACACTGATTTATTAAACCACTCAGGATGGCTCAAGCCACTAGCCTGTGCCCCAGGGAGCTCAGCAGTGGAGCTCAGCATCTTGACTCACATTATTGGGACTGATATATGACTAGCTGTGATAGGATGGCACAGCTAAAAATATACAGCCTGCGTTTATTTTTCTTGGAAAATGGAAAGACACTCAAAGAAGCAGAGCTCAATTTAGCAACCACAGCAGGCTGGATTTTTGCTTTAAAGAAGCCAGCAGAATTTGCCCCAAAGAAGGTTGTGTTGCCACTTAGGCTGTGTTACAGCCATGGGATTAACCTGTGACTCTAGCACCAGGGAGGGTCCTCCAGCTGCCCTGGCTGCTGCTGTTGCTCTAACTCTGGATTACAGAGGGCAGGGATGATGACCACAGGATTCCTCTTACCCAAAGGAGGTCTCTTCACTGGGACCACCACAAACTGGGCTGGTCATTGAGTACAAACCTGTTATTAATGAACTAAGCCCTGCAAGATGAACCTGCCTTGCACCATTGCCAGAGAAGCTGCTGCAGACATCTCAGCACCTCTGATGGAGTCTACCTTTCCTCTAGATTAAACAAGCCAAGCTCTGTTCATCTGTCCTGGTGGGTCATGTGTGCTGGACCTCATGTCATTCCCACTGCTTCAGTTTGGACCTTTTCCAAGGCAGAGACACATGCCCCTTTCACTAGCCCATTTAACACTATTTATTACATCTAGCAGTGCTTTTGTAGAAAAAATATCTCCAGATGACACAAAAGGCATGTCAAATAGTACCTTGCAGCACCTCCTAACAGAACAAAGAGTGAAGCTATCAGTAACGAGATGAACTCATGGAAATTAATGATTCAGCAGTAGTAAGTTCAGCTTTTTCTCCTCATAAAAAACTTGCTTTGAGGTCATAAAGACAAAATGGAGTAGGGCCTTGGTCTTTCCTTTTCCTCAATGAGTTCAAGGCTTCCTTGACAACCAGTGGTGACAATCTGTTCCTGTCTATAACCTCATCCCAGACAGAGAAAACAGTCCTCTGGATTTTTGAACTGGCACATTTCCACTTGACTAAGGTGTTAGCAGGTCCCCTTTGCTCCATGTAAGAGAAGAAAGGGCTCGTGATCCTATAGCAAGACACACCAACACCATGAACAGTGCCTGCTGGGTTCTGCTGCCCATCCATCTGTCTTCAAGAGAAAACCAATTATTCAGGCAGTGCAATTTCCAGTGAGAAACCCCTTTAAATCATGTGCAGGATTCCTTCCTTTCCTTCCTGAAAACTTCCCGGGGCATGTCTGCACCTTGTGCTTAGAGGGGTCATTTCAACAATAGGAAAACTGAAGGAGGTCCCCAGAAAGTGACTTTTTGTCCCCAGTGAGGCCCCTCACCCAGAGCTCACCACAGGAGCAGGGACTGCCTGCAGGAACAGGAGCTGTAATTCCAGACAGCTGAAAACACAAAGGAAAACACCCTCTTCAAAATAACAGGCAAAAAAAAAGTCAACAAATGTACCAGCCTCTTCCAGAGGCAGCAATTTTAGGAATAGTTTGTCACCAGGCAGCAGCAGCAGGGTGGTTGGGGGGGATTTTTCCCCCCCAGATGGGGCCCTTTCTTTTCCTCCTGTTCCTATAGGGTTTTTCATCACTGTGGCATTTCCTACAATAATCCATCAGCTTCATGCTGCCCTGCTCCAGCTCAGAGCATTGCTGAGCTCTTGCATGCCTAACAAAGGACAGCCCTGTCCTGAGCCCTTCACAATCCCTACAAACCAGGCAAACAAAGGGGATGGGAGAGGAGAATTAACGTGTTTGCAGAGAGAGAGGAGGGAGGGGATGTCTTTCTCTGAGGCCATTTGAGGAGAGTGGGCCCCAAACCCAGATTTTCTAAGCTGCAGGCATCCTTCCTCCCAGGCTAGGTTGCTTCTATGGCAAAGGGCACTGGCTGTTGAACAGATGGCCCTGGAAACACCCCACTGCCCCTCACCAGGTCTGTGCTCTCTGAGAGATCAGAGCAGGTGAAGATACCAGACTGGTCCCCCAAGGTCTCCACCACTTCCTTGCCACGTATTTGTGAATGCCCCTTCTGTCCTCTGCAGCCTCTCAGGGCACAGGGCACTTTGCATCCAAGGTTTCCCAGCTCAGCTCGGCCACATTGTGCTTCTCACCTCCCCAAGTGCAAGAAGAGAGCACTGAGAGCTGCCTGGGGGACTCCTCGACCACCTTCAAGCCACAGCCCAGAGCAGCCACACCAAACGTCCTGCTGATGGTGCTTTGCAGCCCAGGAGCCAGAGCTGGGCAAGAGCCACTCTGCCTGGCTCTGACCTCCCCAGGGCACGTGTGCCCGAGCGATGCCAAGGCCCTGGCTGCCTGCACAGCTTCCCTCTCCAAGCACCAGTGTCCCCATGTGCCCAGTGACAAACAAATCTGGCAGGAAGTGCTCTGCTGGGAGTGGGGAGAGCTCTGTGGTGAGGCTGTGACACTGGACGTTGTGTTCTTGGCAATTAGCTCCTGAAAGTTTGAAAAAATATCAAGAAAAGAACAAGAGGTGGCTGCAGGGCAGAGCTGGGTTAGGGGGCCAGGAAGGTCAGAGTGGGACCCTGCAAGGGATCCCACAGTGGGTTGGATCACAAGGGGCAGCTGAGACATGACATGACTTGTTGGGTGGCCAGAGGGTCTCTGTGGCTCATTTTTTGGTGGTACTAGTGGAACTAGTGACTGGTAGTACTAGTGATGGCTGAGGAATCTCATCAGAAACCTCACTGCTGTGAGAGCTGTGGTGAACTGGGATGGAGAGAGGGATCCTGACTCACCTCCACAGCATACTTTTATACCAGGAGAGGGCACATCCAACTTCACACCCCTCACCATGCAAGAAGTGGAGAAAGACAGGACCAATGTTCTCCAAACCAGTCACCCAGGAGAGACCTCAGCATTGCCCAGAGGAGCATTTTGCTCTTTGTTCTCTGCAGACATCTTCATTTTTCTTTAGGCTCAGCAGGTCCATCAGCAAAAATGCCATGGCCTGGGGAGAAGAATGGAGGGGGAGGCAATGGTCAGAAAAGTCAGTTCCCAAATATGCAAGGGGCAGGCAGGAAGCTGGCTCCTACACTTTCTCCCCCGTGCCTGACTCACCCAGCTGGAGCCACGACCATCACGTGGGAACCACTTCTTCCTCATCAAACAGACAAACCCTGGCTGGATCCCATCAGGAGAGGTCCCCATATGGCATCTGTCTGCTCTCCCTCCTTGTGCCAACATGCAGATGGGGACCCTGTTCAGAGGCAGGGCCACAGGCTAATGGTGGCCTCTGGCCTCTGCAGCAGGACAGTGAGCAGCAGGCACTGGGAAGAGCCTGGGATCTGGAGGAGTTAGCAGGGACACCAGCTGCTCTTTGCTGGGCTTCTCACGTCAGGTAGGTGCAGCTGCCTCTTGGAGCCTGCTGGGATGTCATTAGGCAGCTGGACCATGTTTTATGGCTTGCCACAGTCTCTGTTGCCCACACTGAGTCAGGCAATCGGCCCTGGGGGTGTTGAACGTGACCACAGGCAGTGGTCCAAGCCCTCCTCCAGGCAGAAGCAGCTCATGTTTCTTTGCCTCTTTGGTGTTTCTGCCCAGCATTGCAGGAGATGACACAGATTTGGCCTCAAGTCCAGTGCAGAGGGCTCTGATCTTTCCATACAGCCCTTCCAGCTGCCACCTCACTCCTAGCCATGATGAATGTTTCGGGGTTCACATCCCCAAGGAATCTCTGACCTCCCAGGTGTCCCAGCACGTCACACCTGGGTCACCACAAGACCAGCAGAGAATAAGCCTCCAGTAGCCCAGCAGCCAAAGCCCCTTCCTGCACTGGCAGTGGAGCAGGACTGAGTGAGGCACACGGAGCAGCCCCCAGCCCTGATCCCCTGCAGACCCTGTTGTCACCACCCGAGCCTCTCTCTGTCACCAGTCTGCTGCACCCACCTGAATTCTGGCATCCCTGAAGGGACCAGTTTTGACTCAGCTTGAGTAAACAGAGTTTTGCAGGGTCAAATCCAGCCCTTGAGCTCCTTCCTACACCTGTCCACAAGACCTCCTACCTTTGTGCCCCACTGGCAAGGAGATTGACACCCACAGCACAAGCAGGACCCAAGCAGGATGTAGGACAAGGAATCAGGAGGTTTTCCCTGGCTTCTCTCAGCTCCACCAAATCAGAATAGCTACAAGTTGTTCCTACCCAATACCATCTTCTCCCTCCTCTCCTCACTGTTGGCAGAGGGCTACAGAAGTTAGAGTAGGTGCTCTCATCCACGAGGCAGATCCCTGCTCTGCTCCATGACAGCCTGCAGCAGAGCTGGGACAGAAGCCAGAGTTTTGTTCCTGGTCCTTTGACAACATTCCCACACTGCTGTCCAAGGCTTTCCTTCCAGGGGAAGGAAACGTACTACGTCCCACTCATTAACAAGAAGGAAGTGTGAGGAGCTTGAAGCACAAGCCCCTTTGCAAGGAGGGAAATTCCAACACATTTAGGGAGTGAGTTCACTTTCTCTCCAGTTACTGATAAAAGGTTTCCCAGACAGCTCAGTGAGGATCCTCCCCTTCAGTGTCCTCCATGTAAGAGAATCTCACTCCTTGGTGTCCTCCATGCAGTCATGGTAAAGGGTCCTCAGTTTTCTGAGCTCTGATTCCATTGGGTCTGGGTCCAAGACCTTCTTGGGTAGAAGCTCTCCTTTGCCACTGAAGAAGGTAAATCATCTGTGAGGAGCTGTTCAGGATAACAGAGCCAAAACTCAAGTGCCTTAAAAAAAAAAAAAAAAGCAGGCATGTTCAGACAATAGATTCTGATTTAGGTCCAGAACTGGTCAACAAAGACATCTTGAAAGATAATCCAGCCATGTGCCTTGAGCCCCTCTCAGCAGTGTTATGCTGTGACAAATCTCAATCTCTTCCTCTGCAGCAGATGAGAGGACATTCAGTTCCCCTTTTTAGGGCCACAAAAGTTATCAAAGGTTCCTTCCAGCCCAAACTAGTCTGAGATTTTAATAGGACTGGAAAAGTACACCCTTCTGCTGACAAAAACTGTCTTCCCAGGGCCATAAGCAGTATCAGACTTCTGACAATCTCCTTCAGAGCCATCTGGCCTCCTGCTTGGCTGCTCTCGTGACACAGAAAACTTTTGAACAGAGCCCTGTCCCATCCTTATTTGTCATGGCACGATGGCTAGGCAGCATTATGGGCCAGCATCACCCTTCCCTGCTATAATTATCTTTCCTTCTACATGCTGATTTCAGCTGCATCAATACCTGCTTCCACCTACAGCCTCCAGACCATCCCTGCACTATTTCACACTCTTGCACATTCACCAAACAAGCCTGAAAATTTTCCACTCACTAAAGCTTCACTTTTTTTTTTTTTTCCTTCCTTTCCCCCTCGTTCTGGGAGGGTGATAAATGAAAATCAAGATATGATAGAAGCTCTTCATTCATCAGCTACGATCACAACTCCTCCCGAGTCCAGTGTGGGAACCGCGTCTGGGACGAAGCGTGGCCCTGAGCCCAGATGTGCCTTCTCCACCTAAAACAGCAGCATCTGCTTCCCAATATGGCATGCTCTGCACTATCTCAGGCACAACTTGAAGCTTCACAGCTGTTGCCCCTGCGAGGCTAGCTCTAAATGCAGCAAGGAGGGAGAGCCTGGGATAGTGAGGGAGTGCAGGGCACTCATCACCC
>NW_008594490.1:20775-25000 GCF_000691845.1 Merops nubicus | reverse complement strand
GACGCTCTCGTGTCCTGCAGCAGGACAAAACCAAACCAGCTCGAGCACAGCAAGGGCCAGGCATCCCCTGAGGAGGTGAGCAGAGCATAGATACCAATATCTCATCCTGGAGAAAAGTGTCCTCTTGCTTTCAGTCTTGCCTTTGTGACTCCACAGAGCTATTCTCTGCTGTGGCTTGAGACCACTCAGCCAGCAACAGAGCCCCACGCAGCCACCCGCTCAGTCCCATCCCTCTCCAGTGGGATGGGGTGGAGAAAACACAACATAGGGTTTGAGGGTCAAGACAAGTATCAGGGAGAGCTCACTCACCAGTTATGGTCACGGGCAAAAGACAGACTCGACTTGGGGGAAAAACGTCAGTTTAATTTAGACAAATGCACCACCAGTTCACCAGCTGAATCAGAGCAGGACAGTGATAAACACAAACAGATCTTAAATCCACCTTCCCCTCACCCATCCCTTCTTCCCAGGCCCAGCTCCACTACCTCCTCCCCTCCAGGGGTTCAGAGGGGCAGCACATGGGGGTTGAGGTCAGTCCCAGTCCATCTCATGGTGTTTCTGCTGCTCTTTCCTCCTCAGGAGGAAAACTCCTCACAGTCCTTCCCTGCTGCAGTGTGGCATCCCTCCCATGGAAAACAGCCCTCCATGAACTTCTCCCTCCTGCAGGCTTCAGCCCTCCCAGTGACAGACCTCTCCAGTGTGGGCTTCCCTCCCAGTCATGACCTTCTTCAGAAGCAGTCCCCTGGTCCAGCGTGAGGTCCCCCATGGGCCACAGACAGGGTTCTGCCCCAGCATTGATCCCAGGGCTGCAAGAGCTCAGCCTGCCTTCTCATCATGATCAGAGGGGGATGGCTGCCCCAGAGTGACTCCCTCACTCCTTCCTCACTGACCTTGGTGTCTGCATGGTTGTCTCAGACCTCACTTGAAATCAGAAGAACTCCCCAAATGAAAGAACCTGCCCAACATGTTTCACCCTCTTAAGTATGTGGCCACAGAGGTGCTAATTGACTTGGCTTGGCCCAAGGTGGGTCCAGCTTGGAGCTGGGGGAGCTTTTCAAAGCTTCTTGCAGAGGTCATGCCAGTAGCCCCCTCCCCTGCTGTCAAAACCCCACGAGACACAAACCAAACACATCCTCTAAGTACAAAAGTTTTGTTGACAGGCTGGAGGAAACAAACATTTGCCACCAAACACAAGAAGAATTATAAGGTCCACACACATGCAGCCTGCCCAATACTGGACTACAGGTTGTTCTTTTCTCTTTTGTTCTTCCCCCTGTTCAAGTCCCACGGTGGAAGGAAGTGGAGGTAAGATTATTACCCAGGCAGGACTCATGGAGGCCTTCCAATCACACTTGCTTTCCAAGTCATAAGAAAGTGAAAGGCAGATGAGAGCCCAAGCATGGGCCTGGGCTGGAGGTCACTTGTGAAATTCTGGATGCCTGGATCAGGGGGCTCGTAAAGTCAAGGAGGATGTTCCTGCAATTGGGGGAAGAATTTCCTTCTTGATGTGAGGAAACTCAAAATAGAAAATCAATAAAATAACCAGACAAAAAAGATCAGATCAGTCTTCCTGGGAAAGATCCAAGGGTGAAAAATTAATTCCAGAAAATGAGGTCAACCTTCTCTAATCCCATAGCTACTGTTTGTACTCCAGTGAGACACGCATGTGTGGAGTTTACCTCTCTTCTATTTATGGATTTGGCCTCTTGACCTGGAATTTAATGCCTCTCAGTTGATCCTGTCGTGTTGATGGGCCATATTCTGCATGTTTATTGCATTGGCACCAGTGTTGTCTTTATGTGAAGGGTGAGGGAAGAGAACAGTCCAGGGCTGATACTAAAATCCAACATCCATCCTCACTGTCCTTGTAAACAATGAAATTTGATGCAACTCCTCACTTTATATTTTTCTACAGAAAGGACCTCGAAAGCTACAGTAAATCCTCCTGAAGAGAACATCTGTGTAAGCCTCACCTACAAAAGGTGGCTTTTTTGGTACCAAATTCAGAGCAGGAAGTGTCCCACCATGAGGTGGGACTTTAGGGGATTTGCAATATTTGGGTCCTTACATCATTGGTCAGCAGAGACATCTTGAAAGCTGATCTGGCCAAATGCTTGGAACCCATCTCAACAATCAGATAATTTGCTCTGACCCATCTCAGTGTCTTCTCATGTAGCCAATGGTGAAGGAATACTTAAATCCCCATCTGGAGAGGGACCTGACACCCACAGTGACTCTACCACCAGTAGGGAAGGGCTATGTGAGGATGGAGGAACATGTCTGGGGGCTCCTTCATGGAACTAGACTCTGTTTCTACCCGTGACTCATCTATTCTCAGCCCCTTCAGCCCAGTCCCTGGATAAATATTATTAACCCCTCTCCCAAATGACTGCAGCCAGAGTGTCACCAAAGTCTGCAGGGCCACCCTTTGTCACTCTATGCCAGGTTTTTTTCCAAGGTCTGGACAGCTGGGTTCAAAGCATTGCCAAAGGTTTTGTGGCATTTGGTCCAGTACCTCCTGCAACTGCCAGGGATGCTTTGGTCTAATTCCAGTTCGTATCAGGGGGATTAAAAGAGAGGCATTCTCCTCTGGTGTCACACAGGGGTGGCTCCATGGCATCGGGGTGGCCTTGAGCTGGTGAGCTCTCAGCAAGGGGATCTTGTTCCCACAGAGACAGGGGAAAATTGACCCAGGGAGAGGACGAGAGAGGGTCAGCAACTTCACTTCCAGTTTGCTAGGGATGTTCAGGCATTAGCACCGTGAGGGAGGCTGGAGCCCTCTTTAGCTTTTCCAGCACTTCATAAATTTCAGGGAGATTTAGGGCAAGGAGCCAGAGGTTTGGGGAGAAATTCTGAACACTAAAGACAAGTGGAAATTTTTTTTTTTTTTTTTGGTAGTGTGTATTTTTTCCCATTAGTTGCAAGGCTATATTTAGAAGAGAGGGGGGGAGAGAGAGCTCGAGAGAGAGATTAGGCATTTCTTCATATTCTGTAGTCACTCCAGTTGTTCTGCTTGTAGGAACAGATGTCTCTTTCCTGGGGTGATAGCACTCAGGTCCACGAGGAAATTTTCTTACCAGCAGCTCCTCTAACATAGAAGGGACACCAGCCCAGAGGTAAGTCTGTCCATCGTGGAGGAATCATGCAGAGACCATTGCAGTGAATGCTTTGGGATATTGGTCCAAGGGGGGGGCATGGGACTGGAGATGTGACAGCAGAGGGCCAGGAGGGAATTGCTGGAGACCGGACTCCAAGTCTGGAGTGGAAAGTGTGGCTACTGCAGCAGGGAGCCCTGGCAGGGATGGCAGCAGAGAGGGTCCTGCGCCAAACACGTGGGTGGGCAGCTTGGGAAGCTCTGGCTCTGCCTGCTTGGCAGGTGGGGAAGTTCCTCAGGAGGTGTCAGACCTGGAAAGCCAGGCTGTGCTGCCAGTTCTGAGGGGGTTTCTCCCACCGTGAGCTGCTCTAATTTTGGGGTTGGGGGCAGTGCTGTGATATTTGGTTGTTTCTCAGGGAGATGGGGGGTGCTGAGAAGTGTGCAAAGGTACTGGCTTTCCCTCACTGAAAGCTACTATGTGAGGAGTGGGTACTGTCTTGTTTGCACCTGTGTGTTCCCAGGTGTAATTAAATGTTGGGAAAATGAATTAAAGGAGGTTTTGGAAGCCAGGAGAGAGGGTGCACTGCCTGGCACAGGGTCAGCTGTGACTGGGGATGCTTTACCTCTGTTTGGCCGTGCAGCAGGGTGCAAGCTCAGCTCTAGGGAAGATTCTGTTCTCTTTCTCTGAACTCACCTTCTAGGTCAGCCTAAGAAGCACATCCTTTCCAAGGTCCTTAAGCAGGCTCCTTTAGAAATGCCCCTGGCATTCATGGCAACCCACCCACTAACAGCTCAAAGTTTTTCCAGGTTAACCTGGAAAATCCAAAACTTACAAATCCTTGAAAGCACTGGCAATACAGTATCTAACAAAGGAAACCACAGAAACCAGTCTCCCAAAGGGTTAAAATCTGATAGAATGTGTAGAGAGGTGGGTGCCAGCCTCTTCTGATCAGTAATAAACGATAGGACAAGAAGAACTGGCCTCAAATTGCACCAGGGGAGGTTTAGGTTGGATATTAGGAAAAGTTTCTTCACTGAATGGGTTGTCAAGCTTTGGAACAGGCTGCATGGGGAAGTGGTTGAATCACCTTCTCTGGATGTGTTTAAAAATTACATAGATATGGTGCTTAG
>NW_008594490.1:0-20744 GCF_000691845.1 Merops nubicus | reverse complement strand
GTTCAGCAGTGACTTGGTAGAGTGAGGTTAATGGTTGGGCTTGATGGTCTTAAAGGTCTTTTCCAGCCTAAATGGGTCTATGATTCTGTTCTATGGTAGTTCATCCTGGCATGCCTCAAAAAACGTCAACTCCCTGACCAGGTCTCCCACCTCACTGCATCCCCTGGGCCAAGCCTGTGCCAGGCTCTGTGCCTCAGTTTCTCACTTGCAGCTAAAAGAGCAGCACAACTGGAAGTGGTGGCTGGGCTGCAGAGCTGCTGACCTGCTGCTCCTGCTGCACCTGACCCCTCAATGCACAGGCCAGATGTGGCTCAGTTTAGTCCAGCACAATGGTTCTGCACTTGCATGTCAGGTTTTGTGTGGGCCTGTATGGTAACCTTAACTGCTGCCTTCTCCTTGTACACAGCCACAGTAACTTTTATTCCAAAATGACACTTCTAGAACTTTGTCCCAGGCACCCTTGAAATGTTAGATAGATTAGTGCAATCCCCCCAAAAAATTAAATGCATTTCTCTTGGACAGTTACAGCTGCCCAAGAAGACAGGCAGAAATCCTCCTCTACTGGCTGGACCTATAAAACTCCCAATCCACATGTTTCTTTAGAAATGCACAGTATCTACTGCAGAGATGTCACTCCAGGCTCCCTGGTGACAGATGGCACTTGGTACTAGTCCTGGCAGGCTATGAGATATTGGTCATTTAAATGCTAACAGCATGATTTATACAGAATTCACCAAGTTACTTAATATTTCTGTCATTCCAAGGCCAAGATCTGGTAATGCAGGAAAGAGGGACATGAAAAATGCTAAAATAAAGCATTGTAGACATCTAAATATTTCAGGAGGGATTTTTCTACACAGTGTGGTATCAACAAGCAAGTGGAAGCATAAACCCTTTATTAGCACTTTAAGGTGGCCAGTATTAGACCCACCAGAGACATGCTGAAGGACCTCAGGGTGCCCAGCACTGCTGGATGCACATTAGGAGGTCTGGAAAGGCAATGTATGTACAATCCCACTTCTTTATTTGCTTGTATGTGTACATCTGGGCTCCTCCTTCCAAAGGCTGAGGCATTACTGCTGCACATAGGCACAGAGGAGCTCAAAAGAAATCCACCAGCACATGAATTTCCTGCTCTGTGTATCTTTGGGAGCTTCGTTCTGTGTTTTCTGTGCATGCTCAGGCCAGGGCTGGGGGAGGACCCTGCAGATCTTTCCAAGTTTTAAATAGATTGTCCCTGGGGTATTCAGAACTAGTGATCCATCATCTGGTTTTAAGCAGCAGGTTCAAGCCTAGATGCAGAGAGTGGGCATCTGGGCCAAGCTGAGCCACCTCCTCCCATCTGGGTCACTTTGCTCTGTGAAGAAGAGGAATGCAGTTTGGAGAGTTGTGCTCTGCCTCTTCTAAGTGGCAGTGATCCCTCGTGGCCTAGGATGGCCGTTTGGACTAAATCATTGCTTGGGCAGCCACAGGCTATTGCCTGTCCCAGACTGAGCCAGGAGTCTGGGTCTCTCACTCTCAGAGGGCCTGATCTTGGCCTTAGGCTTGCTGGGGACCATGCGTTACCCCCTGAGCACACACAGCATTGAACCCAGCATGGTGGGCCAAGCTCAGATCACAACTGGTGGCCATACCCATCACCCACCCTCAGCAGGGCCCTGGAGGTGAAGGACCACACACAGGCTAACTGGGCAGAGCAGGTAGGAGGCAAATGGCCCAATATCACACCAGCAATACCAGCCCAAGCAGCAGCACTGCATTAGCTCCACACATCCTTAGTCTGTGACTGCTCACATGGCTTGAAGGACAACCACTGACTATGCCTGGTCCTGGGCATCCAAGTGTTTCCTCTGGCCAGATGGGAAATTTGACCCTTACAGGAGGCAAAAGTTAGTAGGTGGAGTTAATCCTTCCTTCTGTCACGTAAAATTCACACCTTTCTCCTCCCAGACACAGGCTGTAATTCAGCACACAACCATTCAAACCTCTGGACAAAGTAGGAGTTTGTCCATCTGGAGCTGGCCATCACACTCTTCATTACACATGGGCAAGCATGCCATGGGTGACCAATGCAGACAGCAGGCAACTAGCCATCACCTGCCCCAGTCAGGCTGGTTCTGCCACGGGGAAGACATGACCTGGGGTAAATCTGGAATTATTTCACTTCAGGAGAACAGGCAGGCAATTCCCTCTCCTTGCACAGGAGCCATCCAGCCCCTCTGCAGCATTTCATTGCCACAGCAGTTCTGACTTTGCAGGGAATAAGACCCAAGTGAAAGGAGGTGTGGTGGAGAGTGCTGCCAAACCTTGCAGGTTTATCTGAGAGGACACGAGGAGCCCTCTCTGTGTCTGTTTGTGTGCATGTCAGCTCTGATTTCCTCCATTCTCCTAATGTTTTTCAATCTGCTGGCTAATTTCAACCAAAATTTGGCAGAAGAGAAAGATCACCTCAATTTTCAGGAAATTTGGCAGCAAAGAGAGGAGAAAGTCAAACAAGTGTTGGAGCCAAGGGAAGAGCTGGCACGTGAGCACTCATTAAGGCAGCCAAGTGTCCACATGGGAAAAAGTTCTAACAAACATCTCAACCAGGGCAGAGCACTCAGCCAGCCCTGCCAGCCACTGCTACACACCAAGCTGTAAAAAAGCAGGTGCCATTTAATCTGGCAGTCACAGAGCTGTGTGTTTTGTGTCTCAAAGCACCTTTTATTGCCACAGCAATAGAATAATCCAGCTCTCAGCTGGCTTTGACTGTTACCAACTGCAGTTCCCCAGGAACTGGGTGTTTCACACACTCTACCCAGCCACCCTCAGACCTGGAGGCTCCTAGGAGACATCAATGGCCAGGAAACAAGTTAGAACAGATTTGATGCCTGAAATATGGGATCTCCCCATCCTGCAATTAGCCCCATTTCTGCTTCAGGGTGGGATCTCTCTCCCCAAAAGGTTACCTGCCTTCTCACAGCCTGAGGGTTAGATGGGCACCAGCTTTTCCCTTTCAGCAGCTGGATTCACTCTCTCTCTCTCCCTTTCTCGCCCAGCAAACCCACCCCACCCCCAGGCTGAGCATGAGGCACACAGAACAAGCTCTACCACGTATAGGGCAAGGTCCTCGACATGCACAAAAACACCATATTTGGCCAGTTTGAGCCAGAGTTGAGTGAGAGCTTGCCAGAGGGAGAATCATACAATTTAAACTGAAAGGGTGTGAGTTTAACCCTTCCTTTATAAATAGGAGGATAAATCACCCAGGGTACTTTAAACAGGGAAAGGCTGCAAACCTAAACACATGTTCCTGCCATGCCAGGCAGCAGAGTAACGCCAGCGGGCAGGACAGGGCGAGGAGGACAGGGGGGATGATAAAGGAGCCAGGTTGCTGTATCAGATGTTCTAATTCAGGACAGGGAGATGAGAAAAGCTGAAGCTGTTTATATTAAATAACACTCCCTCACGCTTGTTAACGTCCTTTTCATCTTCCTGATCCCAGTGCACAGCTCTCTTGTTCTCTGTCTCTGGGTCTGCACGCAGAGATCCTATCTGCACATACCAGTAAATCACTCTTTTGGAGAGCAGTGAGAACAAAGCTCAGTTGCCTGTCTTTTCTTTTGTATCCCATTACTTGAATTGCTGAACTAGAGCCAAAAGTCTCCTGGGTCAAGGACATGAATCCTGTTAAGCTCAGCCAGTGGAGGGTGAGGCTTAAGGCTGGCACCAAGCAAAAAGTTGGATGGAACGAAGCACAGGATGGTCAAGGATGTCCTCGTGGGGTAGACACAGCACCGAGCTGCCCATGCTAAGTGAGCAAGTGTGATGCCAAGCAGTGAGGAGGGGGGGAAGGGGCTGCAGGACCTGGTTTCAGCACAGTGACCATCTGTTTCCTATTTGGCCCAAGGTCTATGGCATCGGTTGTCATGCGACAGTGAGAAAGTGCTTCAGCAAGTCCCCCTCTCCCAGTGCTGAGCAGGGCCCTTTATCAGAACAAGGGAAACTGGGTCACCTTCCAGCCTCCATCTCTCCCCTTAGCCCATTTCTACTCAGATGCCTGCTGTACTTTTAAGGAAATGCTACCCACAGTCTCACAGCCAGACAGACAAAATCCAGCCTGAGAGGTAGGATACAAGAGCAGAGGCCAACTGGCACGCTCAGATAGAGCTCAGAAGGATGCATGTTTACCCATCGTGGGCTTTGCAGACTGGCAGCTCCAAGAAACAGGGATTTCATGGAAATCTGGGTGGCTGAGAGCTATATTAGGCATGACGAAAGCAGAGCTCCAAACTCTTTGAGGATTTTAGGAAGGGGGTTAGCAGAAGGGCTGTTTACTCTGTAAGCAAAGGTGATTGTGTTTCTTGTAGCTCTGCATGAGGTCGTGCCAGAGCTTCAAGCAATAAACAGTATGAAAAATAGCAAAATAAAGGTTTTCAGAGGCTGGAAAGCTTCTCCTGTATCGAGCCATGACCCCCACTGGCTGCTACACACCAGCACTCCATGGCAATGGGGAGCTGAACTGGCTCACCTTAACACCTGCACGAGTAATTCTGATGCCAGAAAGAGAGACCTGGTTGGTGTAAGTTTGTGACAGGCTTTGGGCAGTGGGGCAGAATTGGAAATCTCTGGAAATGTTTGTTTTCATTTGGACATGAGGTCATGCTGCCATTCTGTGCCTTGTTCAGCCTGCTGCAAAACGGGGCAATGTACTTTGGTCAAGTGCTTGGAGACCCACAACGGAAAAATACTTAGTAGCTGTTAGCCAGGGGTTTGGTCCAGCTCCATCTCATTAAAAGCACCCAGAGGAATGCTGTTGCTTCGCCAGTCCAGCTCTCCATCCCTTCTGTTTGTGAGCCTTGAGATGAGTGTAGGCCCATGAAGAAAGGAAAAGGCCATTCACCCAAACATCCATCAATAACAATTGGATTAGAGGAAGACCTTTCCCACTGCAGCCCAAGAAGCAGCTTTTCCACAGCCTGTCAGAGAGGAAATCTTCACAATTAATTAAATTTGTTAGGACTGCTTTCATGTGGTTGCTTGGATGTTGAGTTCAGACAGGGCAGCAAGAGGCAGCACAAAGACACAAACTCTAACTCAGTTATTCCCTTCCTTATTCAGTTTGGCAGACAAAATGTTACCTGGTTTTTAGCTGTTTATCTGGAGTTGATCTCACTGCACACGAGGCTCAGTGGAAGAGGTTACAGACTATGTAAACCCTCCCACTGCACATGCTGGTGATTTTAATCTCAGTCCTCATAGGGGATCTTTTTCTATTAGTCTAGAAGGTGCCCTAGATACCTCAGGAGCATTGTGAGGATGAGGAACATTGGAATGTGTTTGGAGTTATGGATTTCACTGTATTATGAAAGGGCAGATGTAACATGAATATCAGGTGTCCATGATAAAGGATCTGAGCCTGAAGAAAAATCTCCCAGTGGAGGCAAGCTACTAACAAGATGTAAAATGAGAGCAAACAGCCAGTGCCTCAGAATTGTAATAAGATGACAAACAAATAAGCAACTCAAAACATTCTAGGGGATGGGATGGGATGGGATGGGTGATTTGTCTTCTCCTCTTGCTCAACTATCTGTATGAACACAAATATACAAGCTTAGGCTGCACCTGAGGAGCAAACAAAGTCTTTATTTCTTGGTTTGCAGTGATGCAGTGGCTCCTGCAGTGCTCCTCTTGGCAGCATCTGCAAAGAGATGGAGCAGATCCAGGCATCTGCTTGTTTCAGTTTGGTTGTAATTACGGAGTGCAACAAGCAGAGAAGATCAGATGGTGAGAAAATTAGAAAATCATTAGAAAGTGGGCCAGCGTTCTGCATCCTCCCCATGCATCATTGTCAGGTGCCAGACTTTGCAACTCCACTTCCTTCAACTGGTCTTAGGTCCAGTTATTCCTGTTACTCATTGACAGTGTGCTTGGCACAAAATGTAAAGAGACAAGACTCTCCCCCAGGAGTCTCCAGGCTCAATCAGACACAGGCAAAATAATGGGAACATGTTCAGTGCAGGGTGAGGTAACCTGGTCATTCCCAACACATGAGGTGTTCCAATGTCTGGTTGCTGCTGGAGATGGCCAAGGTGCAAAAGTGACAGAAGTTAGGGTTCCTCCTCTCTGCCCAGCAGTTCTCTGGGACATTACAGGTGGTCTGATCCCAGGCTTCAGGATTTCAGTCCTGCTGCATAATCTGGCACTGGGTTTGATCTCAGGAGTGCCTTATGGGTGGGCACAACCCATTGCAATGGACCATTCAACTACTTGGGCTTGAGTGGCTACCTAAACAGAACAAAGTGCTGCTTGATTATAAATATCCTTCCAGGTTTAAGGATATTAAAACCTTTTTCATACCACTTCCATAGACTAGACGAGAGACAAGAAGAAACTCAAGCAATCACCAGGCTCCATGCCAACAGACCTAAGCTCCATCATGATGGCAAAGATCCAAGAATTCCAGAGGGAACTTTACACCTGGTCTTCTAAATTCTCAGTGCTAATCTCTGCTTTGGCTCAACAAACGTTCTGCTTCATGCTCACCACACAGAATGACCATGACTATGCTGTAGCATCTCATGAGAACTCTTGATCTTGAATGTTGAGCCCTTACCAAACATACTTTATTCCTAGCCCTCTCCAAGGTGAGAAGGGGAGGGAAAGCACCCACACTTGCTCACTCAGGCCCCCACAGAAGCATGCCTGGCCATAACCTATGTCCCCATTCAGCAGTACCAGCTGGGAACTGTTCTACTGGAAAGGACGTGGGTGTTATGGTGGATCTGAGGCTGAAATAACCAGCAAGCAGTGTGCACTCACTGCAGACGAGGCAAAGTACATACTGTGCTGGGTTAGGAGGCTTGTGGCCAGCAGATGGAGGGGGAGATTACTTCCATCATTTCATTACAGGTGAGGTGTCCAGTTTGGGACCACACAGTTCATGGGAATGTTGAAAGACAGGAGAGGGACCAGGAGAGGCTTTACCAGCATGGGAGGAATGTCCCTTGAGACAAACGAGCTGGAAAATGTCTTTGCAGAGGACTTGGGGGTCCTGGTGGACACCAAGCTGCACATGAGACAGCAGTGCACACTTGTGAGAAAGAAGGCAAACAGCCTCCTGGGTTGCCTCAGGAGAGGCATTGCCAGCAGGCTGAGAAAGGTTCTCAGAGACCCTTCTGAGAGGGCTTCTCCTCTGCTCAGCACTGATGAGACACATCAGGAGTGCAGTGTCCAGAAAATGCAGAGACTTGGGAATCTCTTCTTCTGTATCACAGCTCCCCAGTTCTTTATCCCAGAGAGCTGGCAGCCTTCTGCTTTTGTCAGGAGCTGTGGAGGAGTTCAAGAGCTTGAGAATTACAGCTAGCAGGGATTTGTAGCTCATCAGGCCAGCAAGCCAGCTTGTGGTGGCTGGGCAGGAAAAGGCTTTGACACTTGTCAGGCAGGCTCAGAGCTACTGTGGTGCTCTCTGGGCCCAGTTGGGACAGCCTCTGCAAAACACATGCCTTTGGCCAGCAGGAACTCCCCTGAGGATCCACTTTTCACTTAGGGAGCTTCCTCCTTCACTTTGTACCTGGCCACCAACAGCTTGAGGCACCTCACAGGCAATGGGGCACCTTCAGTCCACCCTCCCAGTCCCCATAAGCAGCAAAAAGGATTAGTGAAGGCAGAAAGCCAGCTGCCAGAGGATGGGGCATGCTTGGAGAAGCTGGATATCCAGACTCCCTTAGCAAGTCAAGTCTTCCTCACTGAGATCTATCTATCCAGATAGGCACACTATGCTCCCTGTGAGCACTGGAAGAACTTTGCAGCTCTTTGTCTCCCAGCCCTTTGGCACTTGGCTCTTTGGTAGCAGGGACTTCAAACCCCCATAACTCAAGTCTTTCAGCATCATTCACTGCTGATTCAAGCTGATTTTTTTAACCTCAAAGTCCTTCTCAGCCGCTTTGAGATATTCCAGACATTTTTCAACCATTTATTTTTATTGAAACCAGCCAAGTCTCTGTATATATTGGGCTTTTTTTTTTTTAATCTTTTTAATACACAAATCAGTTTAAAATAGTGTATAAGTCAGGAATGATTTGCAAATTAAACTGTCAAACCCTGGCAGGAGCAGGGGCTGACGCCCTTGGTTTGAAATCTCCCAGCTGCTGCTGGTGTGAGTGCAGATCTCTAGAAGATGCCACACAACCTGCTGGTGCCTTACTGGAAAAATCAGCCACCCTTTGCTTTCAGGAAAGTCTTAAAGTTCCTGAAAATGCTGCTGCATGTAGCTCTCCAAAGGGATCACCTGGGCAAAGGAAAGGATATTGTATTTTAGGAGTCAGCTGCCAGAGCTATGCTTGTGCCAGCAGGTTGGGCAAAAGTCTTCTGCATGCCAGTATTATCCTGCTCCCATGGGCAGGAAGAGCATCCAGTTGGGAAGAAGCTGCTCCAATGGAGGAAGGGCTCAAAAGAGTAAGTGCCATGCTCAGGAAACACGACTTCGTAGGGGACCCATATTAGCCTGACCCTCCTTGTCACAGCAGAAACTGGCCTGTGCCCTCCATGAGCATCAATGCACCCTGGTAGGACTCAGCAACCTCATCGATTTCTCTGGGCCAGTTGCCACGTGGCTGGCTCAACATGACCATGGAGGTCCCCTGACTTCCCCTTCTCCTTTGTTCCCCTCAGCATAGTTCACATCTTTTTCTTGCTCAGGCCTTACAACCACTTTTGCACAAGGAAAAGCCAGAGAACCTTGCCGTGGGGATTGTGTGTCTTCTCCAAACCATGCATGTGCAAAGACTGGAAATATAAACCCAGGTATTTTCCTAGTGACTATTGGTAAGTCCACACTGGCAGATGAGAGGCTCAGAGAGTACAGCAGCATCTCTAACTGAGGATGTACAAATAGGTTGGTTAAAATCTTCTTAGGTGACAATATTTTGAGCCCTAAGGAATGCTGACACATCCATCAAAACACCTCTCTTCCTTTTCTTCCAGATAGCTGGGAAGTCAGTGACCATGTCAACCTCCTCCACCCAACTTCCAGCCCTTGACTCTATCAACTCCACCCAGCAGCCCAACTCCAGCATCTACTTGTTCTCCAAGTTCATCCACTCTGACAACGAACTGTACACAGAATTTCACAGCCTGTGGATTGCTCTGATGGTAGTCAACGCCATCATCTTCCTGGTGGGTGTTGTGCTGAACAGCTTGGCTCTCTACGTCTTCTGCTTCCGTACCAAGACAAAAACCACTTCTGTGATTTACACCATCAACCTGATTGTTACTGATCTCCTGGTGGGCTTCTCCTTGCCTGTCCGGATCATCATGTTCTACAGTGCAGGGAACTGTCTGAACTGTTCCTTGGTTCATATCTTTGGCTACTTTGTCAACATGTACTGCAGCATCCTCTTCCTGACGTGCATCTGCGTGGACCGCTACCTAGCGATCGTGCCGGTGGAGGCCTCCCGCAGGTGGAGGAACCCCACCTGTGCCAAGGGGATCTGTGTCTTCATTTGGGTCTTTGCCACTGTGGTGACCTTCTCCATCCTGACCATGGCGATACAGTTCGCCGAGTGTTGCCTCTCCAAGATTCTGGTCCTGATGGTCTGTGAGTACTTCTTCCCCCTCATCATAATCATCTTCTTCACCACCAGGATTATGTGTGCTCTGTCCAAGCCCAGCCTCATGCACCAAAGTCGGGAGAGGAGAATGAGGGCTGTGCAGCTCCTTATCACTGTCCTCATCATCTTCATGATCTGCTTCACCCCTTTCCACGTGCGGCAGGTGGCCATCTCCATCAACCCAGACATGCCCCATGGGGTCAGCCTCCTCGTCTACCACGTGACAGTGACTCTGAGCAGCCTCAACAGCTGCATGGACCCCATTGTCTACTGCTTTGTCACCAATAACTTCCAGTCAACCATGAAAAACATCTTCAGGAAAACCGAGCCAGAGCAAACCAGTGTGGACATCCTGGGTATGAACAAGAACTCCAAGGGCTCCAATGCAATCATGGCCTTCTCAAACACTATAGGAAGCCCTGTGAGCTTGCCATCACCAAGCAGTGTCCAGATATAACCCAAATCTGGTGGGACATGCTGCAGTAAGCCAGTGTAATGATTCTGGAATACTGAAGATGCACCATGCTATTGTCTTTGACCTCTTTGGTTTTTAGGCTGAGGTTCAGAATGACAGTGGTGGAATTTATTCCTTAAGAACATTGTGGTTTGTTTGGAAAATGGAACTTGCAGCACTGTTAGTACCAATACAAAAGAGAGTCTATTAATTACTGTTCCAACCAGGAAAGTTTTCTTTGTACTTTAATACAGACATTTTGCTAGCAACAAATCATTTACTGTGGTTTTCTTTTCATCATTGACATCATAATGCAACACTCCTAGAAAGCAGGAAATCTCTGTTTTCTATGAAAGATTTTGGGCCTTGGGCATGTGCTTAAGAGTAAAGGAAAAGAGAGATGTTTCCAGAGCTATCTACTACAAAGATTTTAGATGCCAATGGAGTGATATAGAAAGTATTCCAACCCAACTGTCACTAGTAACTACTCAGTTGTTTCTGAAAACCTCTGAACCTTCTCAGGGAAGAGAAGATGAAGCCAAGTAGTAAAGTCTTCTCTTGATATTTCAGCTATAAGGAAAAAGTACATGTGAGTGCATGTGCTTTCACACACATCATCAGGGCCTGGGGAGAGGTTAACTATATGTCCCACCTTCACTTAGATCACTAAATCTTCCAGACTGCAAATGAGCTTACAAAAAAAGCTGTGAAAATGAACATGTTTTCCAGCAGCTCTGCTGCTCTGCTTTCTCTCCCTGAAGAACAGCCAAGATGAAAAGCAGAACCAGATTATATGATACTATACTGCTCTTGTTTGATTTTCTTCCTGGCTTGTTGTAAAATCAGGGCTTGCTTTCGTAGTTCCCACTATCAGTCCTGCAACTCAGCCATTTAACTGCTGATCCAAGGACAGAAAAAGAATCCATCTCAGGCATCTAGGTTGAAATTTACCCCAGTACAAAGACAGTAGGATGGTTTAAGTGCCATGTTTAAACATTTTTAACACGTTTAACAATTAAGCAATGCAAATACCAAAAAAAAAAACTTATCCTAGGAGAAGAGCAACACCTGCAGCATGAAGAGCAGGAACTGGTGTCATTGCTCCATGTCACCCCCCTCGGTGCCTACTGCCCCTCCAGCTGGAAGCCTACTGTGAATTCATCAAGGCTAGTGAACAAGCTTTTCCTGGCCTTCACTGGTGTCACCACTCCCAACAGTTACAGCTGGTCCAAGCTAGGGCATCCCAGAGTACTCTGCTTCCCCAGTTCCTCTTACAGGCAGTGATGTCCCTGGAAAGTGGTTCAAAGACCTCACAGCTGAGTGATCCTGCCTCCATGTTGCCTAGATGTCCAGGGATATAACAGGACCAGACACCACCTGCACATGGAGACATTTTAATGCACAAATCTTCACCAGGCACCAAAGCCCCCCAAGGGAAGGACTCAGCTGCCAATAAAGCAGTGCCCAGTCCCATGGTAGGCATGGTAGGGTGTACCTCCAGCTCCTGCTTCACAAGACTGTGGTTCTCCTGCAAGTCCTGCACTGCCTGATCACCCCACCCACAGTGTTCACTTCTGCTTGGGCAGCTGAGTCCCGTGGCTGAAACAAAATTATGTACCTGCAATCTAGAAATGGGCAGTGTTCAGTCAGTCAGTGCAGGAACCTGCAGGTCTCACCCAGAATATCAGCACAATGCTCTCAGCTGAAGCTGGTCCATGACCTCAGGCTCTTGATCATCCTGGGGCAGAGCAGTTGCCACTGCTAGGTGTGTGACCTCTGTGAGGCTTTCCCAAGCAATACAACTGACTCAGTGCCCTTTTGCTGGGACCTCTATTCCTTTGAAGAGGATCTCCCTTCCAAGTTGTTGAGACGAGGGCCACCAATACTGCAGCACTATCCCATGGGATGTGTTGTGGCACTGTCCCCTGGCCATTGTTTCACACTCTAGACACAGCCATGAACGTGGTGAGCCTTCCCAGGGCCCAACTGCATTGCATTTTCCTTCTGCTTCATCACTTTCCTTATTCATCTGCAAATCACTGACATGGGCACCTAACAGCCAAAGCCACCTCCTTGGCAGCCCTCTGTGAAACGATGCATCAGCACACACAGATCAGGCACCAACTCCTCAGTCAGGCTGACAGCTCCACATTTCTGCCACTGTTTTCCATCAGCCCCTCATTTGGACAAAATATTTTATGGCCTCGTATGTCTGCACTTCCCTCAAACCTCCAAAACTCATGCCCACCAACCCAAAACCCACTCTCAGACCTTCCCGTGCCATCAAAGCTGCTTGTAATGGAAACACACGTCACGGGTACAGAGCTGTTAAGAAACAGGAGGAGAAGTGCAGGCTCAGTGCAGAGCTTATTTTCATTTCGTTGTTTCAACAAGCTACAGCTTCACACTTCCCTTTCTTTGGCTATCAACAGTATTTTTGCCATATACAGAAATGTCTTAACATCTTTCTCAGTGCAGTTGCTCATTTGAGGTTGCTATAAAATCTCTGAGATTCTTTGCTTAGCTTTTTAGGTTCCCAAACAGTCTCAGTTGAAGCTCTGTCTTACTGCTGTAAACGTAACTTGTAGTAGGCTAAATTCCCTTCACTGTCAGTGTATTATTCACTCCTCATAAAAGCCACCTGAGACTGGATGATTCTCTTTATTTGGTAATACCTGCTGCCTTAGCCAGAACTTTCAGTGGTTCTTCTTCATTTTATACCAGCTCCAAAGCAGGGTCTGGTCCCTTATCAGGGGCACAGTCTCCAAAAATTGGAAAGAGGCCAAGTCATTCACAGACTAGAAATACTCTCCCAAATGACACGGTTTTGGTGGGCAGCTTCCACCTGCCATTTCTGATGGATGCTGCAGCCTCCCTCAGTTCTCTGTGTTTCTGGAGATGGTCAAAGCAGGACAGGTTTCTTACCCCTTGATTTGCACCATTCCTCTGCTCAGGGTACCTCCTTGGGTTGCCTCTTAGGGATCACCAAGAGGGATTGCAATAGTCCTGTTCCTACCCCAACCTGCCCTTTCTCTGATGAGAACAGTCACACAGGACACGATAGGGAAGCCTTCAAGGGCAACGTGAGTAACTCCATGCTTCACTAGACACACACAGAAACTAAGGTAAAGCACATACAAGCCTGTTTTTGCAGAGGACTCTTTTATGCAGAGTATTTAAAGATTTAGATTCCAAATTCCCAGTGATTTAAAACTAAATCAGGCACTTAATAGCCTTTGAGGATCCGGACCATTCCCCAGAGGCTGAAATAGTAACAGGGATGGATGGGCATTGCACATCATGCTACCACCAGCAAGCCTGTGGTAGACAGAATCCAGCGTTCCCTAAAGAGCTTAGCAGCAATAAAGAGCTCTGTAAAAAGCCCTGACCTTTCAGGGGAATTACAGCATCCACTCCCCTTTGATGTGCTGTGGTTCTCTTGTGCATCTAAAATCCTATAAAGCGAATTAGAAATATCCTTTTCTACCAGCTGCCCAGAGGCTAGCAAAAAAAAAGAGATCACGAAAAATCTCACCTGTATTTCTTGGGATCCCAGCTGTTGCTGTGAGCAGGGATCTCTGCTAGCCACGAGCTCGCCTGCCTGAGTCACAAAACACAGCTGTCTGTAGTCTTTTGGTGTGCCAGGGGATGGGTCCCCAGGGATGAAGTTTGGCCTCCTTCTCTCCCAGCTGTGTCTCACCTGCGCTGCACCCAGCACAGCCCACGTTTCAAAGCACTTTTGTCTTTGCAAGGCATTTCCTATTACAGCCCAAAAACATGTAGAACAGCCAGCCCTCGGGCATACTGAAATCATACCTGGGCCCAGCAAAGCTGAACATCTCTAATTTTGCACCAGAAAAGGTGCCTCTGACTCCACACATGGGGTTATCTGCCAGACCAGCTTCCTCCTGGGCTCTGAGCAAGCTCTGCCCTCGCTCCACAACTGTCTTGATAACTGCAAAGAGGAAACAGCACAGCTATGTGCAAAGGTGGTTTCTTCCTTCCCTGTCCCTCTGGGTTCTGCTGTCCCTCAGATGTGTGCATGAGAGTCTCGTTAGTCCACTTAATCTGCACTAACAAGCACTGTTAGCAGGTGTAGGCTTGACTTGCAGAGAGCTGAGGGAAGTGGAACTGTTCAGGTGAGGGCTCTCAGCACAGCTCACCTGCATTAGCACTGAAGAAACACGAGCCTTCCACCCTGCCTGTTCTGTACCTGTCCCCTGCCTCCTCCCAGGTTTAAGGCCCTGGGTGAGGATTTGGGAAGAGAAGGCAGGTCTGATGCCTGCAGCTGGTCTGGGACAGAGGAAGATGAGGAAGACATTGCAGAGGAATCAGAGCCCCAAAATAATACTGGAGGAAGGAGAGGGAGCCAAGGGGTTAAACAAGTGGAGCCCCAAGGAAGGGAGCCCTGGTGAGAAGAAGGATGAGAAAGCTAATGCAGGGGAAAGCAGGCAGAGAACACATGGACCTGATATCCAGCAAAGGATGACACAGGAAAACAAGTGAGGGCTTGGCTTGCTTTTCCCCTTCTGGGCATCGTTAATCCCAAAACAGGAGCTCCAGGGAGGATTCCAGTGCGTGGTTCAGAGCTGGAAGACTCCCATTATAGGAAGAAAAAGACTGAAACCATAGTACTCTATCCCATTCCCATGGTGAGGCCCAGGGAAGGGGCAAGAACGATTTCCCCACAGTCATCTGAGCATTTATGGTCTTGGGGCAGAAGACAGGAAGGTCTCCTGTGCTGGGAAAGAGGAAGAGAGCCTTCCTCCAACCACCCTTAGGAAGAGGGTGCAGGGGGTGCAAGAGGGTATCCAGTGCCATATGTGTGCTCATGGGCCAGCAGCAGTGTCCATTATATGCTGGGTACATGGTGAGCAGGATTGTCATGGGAAGTGCTGGGTGATGCTTGTGCCAGATGGTGCCACCTGAAACGTCATATCACAGCACACGTCCCATGTGGAACATCCCAAGCAGACACAGAACTGAGAGACTGCAGCATCCCCAAGCACAAGGAATGACTGATGACTTCACTGTAGTATTTCAGTGCTCTGTGGTGGGAACTGTTCTGCTGTTGGGACCTAACAGGGCTGCAGGAGGGAATACCCACTGCAATATTCACCCACTTCCCATCTCTCTGATCCCTTCTTGCCCACATGCAAATCCTCTTCCTCATGTCTCCAATCTGTTTCACCCCTGTTCCCTTTGCTGCAAGACCCTGTCTCTGTATGTTCCCAGGTCTCTAGGCCTTATCTGAAGGAAAGTCCCAAGTTCTGCCATCCTGGGGCTTTTTGCTGTCACAGGGTGTGTAGCCACAAGTCAGCTGCTCTCTGAGATGTGCACATTGATGTTTTCTTCTGCTGACTGCTGGCTGTCCAAATAATCATCTACACAACAGTCTCATAAGTTTCAAATCAAGCTGACAAGAGGACATTCGACCAGCAGAATCCTTTACCCTCAGCAAAGAATTGGGTTTGCTTAGATGTGGCTTCTTCATTCCTGTATACCCAGCAGGTGCTGCAAGAGGCACCAAAACTTCCCTGGCAGAGATGTGGGATTCTCTAAGTGAGAGATTTTATGATCTGCCAATGCTGGCAGCATATCAAAGTCTTAGTTATGAAACCATCCCTCTTCATGCTGCTTGACTGCAGCACCAGCAATCAGATTAATTTAGGTATGGGCCTGAGTTCTAACACAAGTGATTCTGCTTTTCCTTCACGGCTGTAGAGCTGACAGCCCAACTCAGACAGAGGTTCTCCTTCCCAGCTGCTTGTGCAATAAGAAAGAGCCTGGCAGATGAAATAAAACTGAGTTTACATGTAGGAGAAAGTCCTCATTCACTTCACAGCATTCTCCATGAAACCTCACAGAGAGGACCTCCTGCCCTCCCAATGAGAAGGTAAGCAGCCCTGTCCCAGCTCTATTCCCCTGCTTGTATCTGCCTTAGCAAACACCAGTCTTCACACTGGGAAGGGCAGACTGCTGCCCATCACCTGCCAACACCAGACCACAGAAAAGCAAAGGTAAACATCTACCATGGATGTTCAGTTTGAACTCCATGAACAGCAGGAAATTAAACAACTGGCAGCCCTTGCTGGTCTCCCTGCTTCATTGACTTGACAATATAAGAGCATCTTGGCAACAGCCCACCAAAAAATTAAAGCATGCTTAGGACCACAAGGAGAGATGAAACAACGGGATCATGTGGACAAGCATGTCACTCTTGATGTTATGTCCTTTTGACTCCGAGCTGGACAAAGAAATCCCTTTTCCTGCCTCTTTCCAGCCCTGTCACTCACTCAGTGCAGCTCTCTCAGGTAAGACACCCGACTGGCAGCTGCTGTAAAAGGACTGAGTGGGACATGAAGAACTGATTTTCCTCTAGCCTTCTGCTCTTGACTACACGTGGATGGAGGTCAGAATGGTCTGCAGTGAGTAAACATGATTCACAGTCTGGTTTTCATATGGGTCATGAAGGGATGTGTATTCAACCACCAACTGACTCTCAAACAGCCGTGTAGAGATGTACAATGCCCCAGGAATCTGCAGAGCTGCCAGAATAGGCTTTATCTTGTCAAAATATCAATCAAGAGCTCTGATCCAGGCGTATCTCCTCCAAACATGTCACCTTTGCTGTTCTCAGTAGGAACAGGAAAAAAAAGCAAGTACTAGTCTGAGCTCCAGCACCAAAAAAGGTATTTTGGGGGATGCCCTGAAGGTCTTGCCTTTCTCCCTTGCAGAAGACCCCTTGGCTTCTCTTTCATCCCTCAGTGGACACTAACAGGGCTTTCCTGACATGACCTGAGAAAAACCAAACAAAATTCTCTCTGCAAGGTTCAAGCACCCAGGAGCAAAATAACAGCCAAGGTTTTACTTGAAGAGCAGCTTTCCTTCCATCTCCTCCAAAAGAGACCATTAAAACAGGTCTAGAAGTGCTTGTTTGTCTGTGCAGATGGGGAAAACTGGAGACTGCTGCAGACTGGTTAAACAGATTCCCCCAGGATATTTGCCCAGGGGAACTCCATCTTGGAGTTGGGCACAGCATGAAAGCCTTGGGCCAGAGCCCAGCCGTTGGCTCATCCTTCCTTTGATCTCTCCAGCCAGAGAAGGACCCCTATAAATTCATTTGCAAAGCTCATTAGACAGAAGCCTAGACCAAAGCCCAATATCTCCCCCCTTGACATTTTAGATAGCTCAGAGGCTGCCCAAGTCCTGGCTCCCCAGGGCAGGCCCCTCTTGATGGATATTATTTGGAGCTGGGAAGGCCGTGCTGTCAGCAGCGCTGGGAGGACCCGGCGGTGCTGCAGACGCCGGCGCAGACGGGCTCCTCTGCAGAGCTCACGCTGGGAGGCTGCTGAGAGGTCCCTGACAGAAGTTATGGCTTGTTTATCTGGGAGCTTTACTTTGTGCCTCCTACCCAACCCGGAAACCCTTCCTCTCCTAACCTCTTGGCCTGCTATTATATACAGACTAGTCTACGTGATAATTTTGGTAACCATGCTTCATCTTATGACAAACACTGCATAAAGCAAACAGATTTGTGGTGTCATAATTAAAGCAAACTATTGGATGGTTTATCTAGACAGTCATAACAGTTCTGCCACTGCTAACGCTTTACCTGGGCTGCAGAGTTTTCAGCAAGTCGCTGTAGGGTTTATTAACCCATGCAGTGTCAAACCAGCCACAACAACCTTGCTGCCTTCCAAGGCTGGAAGGACTTGGAAGCCAGAAAAACATCTTCTAAGGTTACTGCATGCCTAATAGAAATGAGAAAATCTCACCCTATCACCCCAGCATCAATGCATTTAAACTGGAGCCCCTTTTTCACACAAGCCTGCGGTTTTGCTTTAATGTCTCTAAGGTTTAGAGAAGATAAAACACCTTCTTTGTCTTTGCAATGTTACATTCCAAGCCATGGATATTTACTCTGTCTAACAGATTACTACATCCTCAATGTCAGGGTTTTTTTTTCTCCCAGCAATGGTATTTTTAAACAACGTTTCACTACTGCACTCTGATAAAAAAATCAGATTACTCTGTGTCTTCCTATGACACGTTTCCAGGTGGTGGTTATTTGCTGACCTTCTCAGATACTTCAGCTGCCTTTTCCAGATAGGGGCCATCAGAGAAAGATGGGGATGGGAGAGAGGAGTCTCAGTCCATTAATTAATTTAATCTGGGCTGAACCTCTTCTTTATACTGGGACAGGTTGAGGGTGATACAGATGGACTGAGGGGCAGAACTGATGCTCAAGGACCATGAGAGCATGGTGCTTCTCTACCCACCGCCCAAAGCTCCAGGTCTGCCAGCACCACACTTAACTTTTTTGGCTTCCATTCAGCCCCTGCACCATCTGGCCAGACCTCCTTAGCCAAGCCCACATCCTCTGCATTTGGCAGCCATGTGTGTAGCTCTTCCAAGCCCACGAGAACTGGAGGAGAGGGGGATGTTCTCTCCACGCTGTCTCTACAGCTGTCATGTTTAACACCACCAGCAGCAGCTGCAGGGACAGGGGATGTGGATGTGCTGTCTGCAACTCACTCACGAGCAGCTCTTTATCCTGCAAGCTCCAGGGGAGGGGCAAGAAAAATCGATTGGTTCTACCAAGAGTAACCTGGAAAGTCCTTTGTCAGCAGTGACACCCCCCATGGTCTGAGAGAACCAAGAACCCAACTCAACACCCGAGGACACAAACACCCAAAGAAGCAGTGAAAACAAAGGCACCATAAATCCTAAAAGGGCACGTCTGTGCAGTGATGTGTTCATGTGGGTGTGGGTGTGAGGGGAAAGAAACACTTCAGCGTGGCTGGGGAGGGGACCTGCAGAGCACGACCATGAGGGTACAAGCCCTGAAGAGACAGACAAGTGTGGGTGAAAGCAAAAAGGAAACTGAAAAGGGCACGTCTGTGCAGTGATGTGTTCATGTGGGTGTGGGTGTGAGGGGAAAGAAACACTTCAGTGTGGCTGGGGAGGGGACCTGCAGAGCCCGACCACGAGGTACAAGCCCTGAAGAGACAGACTAGTGTGGGTGAAAGCAAAAGGGAAACTGAGGCTCAACCTCTGCATGTGGTCTCTAGTGAAACATGTCAGGAGCTCATCGACACCAATCCAAGGGTCACTTTAAGGGGTCTGTGAGTTTCCTCCTTCCTGTGAGCCGTGTTGGTGGTAGGAGAGCTGCCAGCAGCGTGGGCACCATCAGACAATATGAGCAGATCAGAAACACGAGACAATTTTTTCAGGGTTAGATTTTTAATGCAAGCTCAAAGAAGAAGAAGACCCCTTCCTTCTCTCTCCAGTCCCCTCAAGGATAAGATTTCTTTCCCATACATGGCGAGGTGCAGGGTTTTTTTTCCCCCACTGTCAGCAAAAATCTTTCACAGATTAAATATGTTTGAACAGCTCTCCAGGGGGGCCTCTTTGCCCAGCTAGCAGTGCATGAAATCACAGGAAACAGCCTGCCTGAGAGCTTTCCAGCAACTGCAGAAAAGATAAAGCTGCTGGGATGCAGGTGTAAATATCCTACAAGCTCTTTTTATACTTGGGCCTCACCCTAGGAAGTGGCTCATCCCATGTGCCTGCAGCAAGAACAGGATGCTCAGCACCAGGCAGGATTGGAGCTACACCTGTTCTGGGCATTGCACCAGAACAGGTCTCTCATTTGCCCTGGACCCTTCCATCTCTCCAGGCTTTCACAGCTCTTCACATCTAGAACAGATATATTATATATTTCATATGAATGATAATTAACTTGTACAGTTAATTTTTCCTCGGCCATTCATCAGCCCTGATAGCTCCCTCCAATGTTCAGTCCTACCAACAGGAGTGGAGGAGGAAGGAATTCCTCAAACTGTTGCTATTTTCAGGCTCATTCCTATAAGCCAAAGTGAGACTGTCACTTGTGCCATGAGCACATGTCCCCTCTGAGCCCTCAGAGTAGCCCTGTTGGGCTGTGCCTGGTCCCAGCACCGTCAGCACTGAGTGTGGAGAAGGATTTTGACTTAGGCTACACATTTTAAAACCCATATATCTGTGTGGGGAAGGACAGAGGGCAATGGCAGGGACACGGTGATGGGAAGGGCCCAAGCTGGGCAGGCAGGACATGGCTAATGCTTGATTTTATGTTTGAACTTCACTCCTAGTCCTCCCAGTCTGGTTTCTCACAAGCTTTGCTCTGGCTTTATTCTTGTGTTGCAGTTCTTCTCCTCTCTCCTCTCATCTCCTCTCCCTCACACCAAAGCACCCAGTGAACTGGAATGCAGCTGCTCCTGGCAGAGGTGGGATGCTAAAGCTGGGCTACTCCTGCAACCCCAAGGCTGCTCTTCACCAAGTTGGATGTCATGTTGGCTGTCATCAGCCCCGTGCAGAGCAACTGAGAATCTCCAGCCTTGGCTTCCTTCCTGCAGCAGCATCTGGCATGCCAGCAGCCACAGGGGGACCACCACAGGAGTTGTCCCCCAGCATTCCCTTCACAGGCTTTCTGGTGGAGCTCAGAGCAGCCCCGTGACAATTTTACTGGGTTTAAGTGGCTTTCACAAGGCCCCTCAGGAGTCACTGCTCGGTTCAGGTGGCTGGTGTCCTTGTGTTGCAGGAATTTTTCCATTTCCCCATGTCTCTTCCCTTCCCATGGGAACAGGATGCCTGGATGATGAGCTGCTGTGTGGTATTCTTCACTCACATGAGCAGTACTGGTTACATAGACTGTT
>NW_008594489.1:0-2830 GCF_000691845.1 Merops nubicus | reverse complement strand
TGGCAACTAGACTTCAAAGAAGCATTTCCCAGTCTTGTTCCCAGGTTCTGTGTCCTATCCTTTGGTTTCATGTGTATCCATAGGCTGCTGGGCTGTATTTGGCTGTTATTTGGTTTCACGTGCACCACCTCCACAAAGCCGTTTTAACATCTCACCGACAAAATGAATCTGAGACACTTTTGTTCAGGGCCCATGGATTTTGACAATTCTGTTGTCATACTTTCATTTGTAATACTTGTGTGAATGTCCTGGCAGTTATATATATCTACATCACCATCATACGAACAACTTTCTCCAGTTGTGGACTTTCCTCTAAGAATGTCAGTTTGTACCTTGGAATAAAATGCCTGAACGTCAGGCAGTCATGAGTGTGCTGATAAGCCTTAACTGGCAATAATAAATCGTGACCAACCTCACCTGGGATCTCCATCCACATGCCCTCTGCTCATTCATTCAGGAGCTCTGTTTCAACTCTGGCCTGAGCCATCAGCCTCTGCCTGAGCTATATCATAGCTGTGCCTGTCTCTAGCTGCCCTGATTTAGTGACTTGTTTCTCTGGAGGGAATCCAGACTGACAGTGGCAGACTTATGTCTCCTGGACTGATATTGGACCTATGTCATAGCTTTTTTTCCAAGTCATCTCCTGCTGTTCCCTCCCAGATGGACTTCCTGGATGAGGCCCATCACTTTGGCTTGTCAGAGATTGTTGGTTGACCCTGCCTCTATTAAGACCCTGCCCTGCTCAGGTCCTGTGGGACTGTGCCCTGGTTGGTGAGCTCCTGTGGTCACCCTCAGCATCCATCTCATTTGGTATACTGAGCATCCAGCTCAGTGTGATATAGCCTCATTCTTGCTGCTCCCTGACACTGAATATCATGTACAAAATTAGGAAAAAAACCCTAAAAAACTCTCACCAATCCTATTTTTAGGTGGGAATACAGATGGGAAATCATTAAGTACATCATGTACCAAAAGAAGATTAAACCTTCCACTAGATTTTCCCAGAATGTTTCCTTCTCAGTATATAAACAACTTCCAGCCACTTCCAGAAAGACTCAGAAATTTGTCAGAAATTTGCCTCCCACAGAAAAATAAACACCAAAGAAAACAAGATCACAGCAAAGCAATCAACACAAGACCTTTCAACATGCACTAAAGAGCCTGTGCTATTTTGCAACACACCTCAGTTCCTGCTAACTTATCACTTTTATTGGAGTTACGTAGCTATCTCCACAATCCTTGTTCCACGTATCTTAACTCCTCTTTGTGTGCAGATACACAAGTTGAGCAATATTAATTACACTGTTCCAAAATAAATTGCTATTCTAAGCATGATGTCCACTGGAGTTGTGCACGAGCTGAGGGACTCATAAAAACACAGAATCACAGACTAGTATGGGGTTGGAAGAGACTACTGGAGATCACCTAGTCCAATCCCCCTGTCAAAGCAGGTTCACCTGGAGCAGGTTGCACAGGAACCAGGCAGGTTTTGAAAGTTTCCAGAGGAGACTCCACAACCTCTCTGGGCAGCCTGTTCCAGTGCTCCATCACCCTTCACACGAAAGAAGTTTTTCCTTATGTTGTGGTAGAACTTCCTTATTCCGGCTTGTGCCCGTTGCCCTTTGTCCTATTGCTTGGGCACCACGGCAAAGAGACTGGCCCCATCCTTTTGACACCCACCCTTTAGATATTTATAAATATTGATAAGATCCCCTCTCAGTCTTCTCCAAGCTGAACAGCCCCAGGTTTCTCAGCCTTTCCTTGTAAGAGATATTCCAGTCTCTTAATCATGCTTGTAGCCCTCCATTGGACTCTCTCCAGTAGTTCCCTGTCTCACTTGAGCTCCAGAGCCTAGAACTGGACACAGTGGCTTCATCAGGGGAGAGCAGGGGGAGAGGACAACCTCCCTCAACCTGCTGGTCACGTTCTCCTTAATGTACCCCGAGATACCAGTCTTTATCCTCTAAATATATATTAGTTTAACAAAAAATACTTTCTCTGCATAACCTTATGGAGGCCTTTATACTTAGCAACATATGGATTACTACTATTTCTAAACTTCACTGGATTTGGACTAGCTGCAGATATCACTCCTACTGCCAATATAAAGAAAAGTTTTGGACAGTTTTCTCAGAGAAATCACAGGAAAAAGACACACATTATTATTCAGGTACCTTAATCACAAGAATTGCACAGGAAGCAATGAAGAGCAAAGGCGTAAGAAAGTATAACATGTGCTCCTGTTTTCACTGAATGCAAACTGTGGGGCCTAATCAGCTTAGAATTAAAAAAAAAAAAAGCTGACCACTTGCTTGCTGAGACTTACAGAGTGTGCGTAAAAGGCCAATAACTTCCTAACGTTAACTTCATATTAGAAGTACACAAGCAAAACTGGGAATAATTGAACATGATTGTTTCCCTTTCACTTTTCCCTATCACCTTTGTAGTTGGTTTCACAATTTTGGAAGTGCATAGTGAAATTTCAGAATACCTCTACGGCATGAGTTGTGGTGACTTAGCACAAAGCCCAAGCAGAGAGTGTGTGACAACCAGCACCACTTGAAGGGACCATGAACAGCTCGGCGCCGGAGGCCTCCAGCATCCTCTTAGTCAGGCGCGCACGGGAGCTGCAGGGGAGAGCACGGACAACCAGGTCAGCGTTATGGCCGGGGAGGAGAAACCCTCGCCGTGGGGGCTCTGGTGGGAAGTATTGAAGGGGACGGTGCACAAGAACGGGACTGGCTGACGCCGATAACCGTGGGCTGGGGCCCGTTTCTGAGCACTGGCCTGTTCAACTCCCCGCGCAGCCAGTGCTGGCTCCCGGGGCGCG
>NW_008594488.1:11822-15313 GCF_000691845.1 Merops nubicus | reverse complement strand
TATATATATATAAAAGTAGTATATGACATATTAAAACTCAAAATGAATCTTAAACTAGTTCGATAGTAAAGCAAATTTCTAGTATATGAATAAGATTTCATCAGAATAGGAATGAATTGCAGATGACACCAGACTGGTTTGGAGTGTTTATCTGCTTGAGGGTGAGGGGCTCAACAGAATGATCTGTAAAGGGTGGATCAATGGGCTGAGACCACCTGTAGTGCTGGGTTCTGCACCTGGGTCACAACAATGCCATGCAATACCACAGGCCTGGGGAAGAGTGGTGGGAAAGCTGATTGGCAGAAAAGGACTTGGGAGTGTTGGTCAACAGCCAGCTGAATATGAGCCAGAAGTGTGCCCAGGTGGCCAAGAAGGTAAACAGCATCCTGGCTTGTGTCACAAATAGTGTGGCCAGTGGGAAGGGATCATCCCCCAGTACTTGGCACTGATGAGGCCACACCTAGAGTACTGTGTTCAGTTTTGGGCCCCTCACTAGAAAAAGAGTGTCCAAAGAAGGGCAACAAAGCTGGTGAAGGGTCTAGAGAACAAGTCTTATGAGTAGTGGCTGAAGGAAACGGGTGCATTTAGCCTGGAGAAAAGGAGGGTCAGGGAAGACCTTCTTGCTCCCTGCAACTATCTGAAATGAGGCTGTAACGAGGTCTCTTCTCCCAAGTAACAACCAATTGGACAAGTGGTAATGGCCTCAAGTTGAGCCAGAGGAAGTTTAAGTTGATATTGGGAAAAATTTCTTCACTGAAAAGATTTTTAAGCACTGGGGCAGGCTGCCCAGGGAAGTGGGTTAGTGACCGCCCTTAGAGGTATTTAACAGATGTGTAGATGTACTGCATAGGGACATGATATAGTGGTGAACATGACACTGTCAGGCTAACAATAGGATTCAAAAACCTTAATGGTCTTTTCCAGCCTAAACAATTCTATGATTCTATGAATTATTTTGCCAAAGCATGGGAAGCTGGAAAAAATGGATACTTGCCAGACACAAGGATAAAGATACAGAAAGTCACCTTCAAAACAGACATTTTGGAGTTGAAATGCTGCAAAATTTAAAGGAGCTGTGTTGCAATAACACATTGGAAGAAAAACTTGTGAGGTATTTTTGATATGGTATTGAAAAGAATTAATAATACCCAGGAAATCAGTCAAAATCACCAGGAAAGATCAATATATGATCCTTCCTTTTGTTTACTTTAGAATGAATAGAAATAGAAACACTGCCGTGTTAAGCATTTTCAGAGTTATGATTCAATAAAGGATCCACAATAAAAGCATTGTAATTTTCCATTATTCTATTAAATTTTGTACTTTGTGAATCTTAGTTCTGTGAGGTGCTAAGTACACACAGCTTTCATGTAACGGTTTAATCGTAAATCCATTGCAGGCAACTAAAAAACTCATTTATTTGAATCAGTTGTTTGATGTAGCTCCGAATCAATAGGAATTGAAAGATCACAGAGTTTTGGGTTCATACCCACAGAATAGCTTCAGGGACTTGGGTTATTCTCTTTTGCTAAAAAGATAGCTCAGATTACTACAATGTTAAGTGGAGGGGAGTATGACAGAAAATGTACTCTGGATCAGATTTTAAATATTCAAAAAAATGTAATCTGTCTTTGCAATATTGCCCATTAATTTCCTACTCAAATTATAAGTACCTTGAATATGATCAAAACTACAAAAAGCTTTCTAATCTTTATCTGAATATTAAAGCAATGTCTCTAGCTCCTGGTATGTCAGAAATGGAGTCTTCCTTACAAAGTCCAGCATATAGTAGGAGACACACACAAATTAGGTTTCTAAAATTGTTGTTTATGTAAGAAAAAACAACTCGGTGAAATTTTTTTCATTAAGATTTTGGTTACATTTTTTAAAAACTGAATTGTTTCTAATGCCTATGCAGGAAAAGATCTGGTTTAGGGATCCAGGAATTTAAAGCTTTTGTTCAATTACAGACACTGAGAAAACAAATCTGCCACAGTGAGTGATCAAATCAGTTCATCAGAACAAAGTGTATCACTGAGGACACAATGGCATTTTTTTTTCATTTCAGAACGTTATGGTCATTAATTTTGAATTGTCTATTGAATTTAACTGGGGGAATTATTTTGACTTATTTTGACTTTGGAAAAGTGCAGTGAATCAAATACTAGATCTCAGCAGAGCAGGTTTAGTTGTTATGGAGTGGGTCACTGGTACCTCGATGGCTCATTTTATTTTCATCACGTTTAGACTTTAGGATGGCAGAAAGATTCCTGTTTCCCTTTTTTTCCAGTTTGATGACTAGCATCTCTTTTCCTAAAGCACTTTGAGCTCAGGTTAGATACATCTGCTGTCAGCTATTTGTGACCACATCAGTAGAAATGGGCAGTATTGCAGTGAATAAATGCTCCCAGCTTTCAAGAAGATACGCAAAGATAAAGTACACAGGCAACAGACTTGGTATATCTCTTTGAATGCATGAAATGTGTCCATTGCTTTACCTGATTGCTTGTTTTGGGCTAAGCTGGTTGTATTTTAAGGGCTTTTTTTTTTTTTTTTTTTTGTAATAAGAAAGGAAAATAATCTGTACTTGAATATCAAACAGCTTATTTTACCAGTGTTAATAAACACGATGTCTCCTAATAATCTAGTTTTGGTGTGGCATAGGTACAGCACCTTAGATTGCACATGCAAACTTTGAGCTATTATTTTATCAGAGGCTAATCTGAAATGTATGAGTCTCTGAGAACAGAGACCTGTCCTATCCACAGTGAAGACCACACATAAGAAATAACACAGTTGACTTCAATACTGCACAAAGCCAATATGTATACAGGAAAAGAAAACAATCTACATCTCAGCACTATTACTTCTGGGATAGAGAAAAAATCATTAGCTTTCCAAGCTTTTAAAAGAGGGAGTCTTAATTTGTGGCAAGCCTAAACAGCATGCTAGCATGGGATGATTACGTTAAAAAAACAGACAGAAAAAGAGTCCTGGCAGAGTAATTACCTGGAAAAGTTAGCAAATGTATGAGGTAGCAAAATGAAGTGAGCTTTATTAATGCCAGCAATGTGCCCTAGTGGCCAAGAAGGCAAATGGCATCCTAGGGTGCATTAGAAAAGGTGTGGTTAGTCAATCAAGAGAGGTTCTCTTCCCCCTCTATTCTGCATTGGTGAGGCCACATCTGGAGTATTGTGTTCAGTTCTGGATCCCTCAGTTCAGGAAGGACAGGGAACTGCTGGAGAGAGTCCAGCGTAGGGCTACAAAGATGATTAGGGGAGTGGAGCATCTCCCTTATGAGGAAAGGCTGAGGGAGCTGGGTCTCTTTAGCCTGGAGAAAAGGAGACTGAGGGGTGACCTCATCAATGTTTACAAATATGTAAGGGGTGAGTGTCAGGAAGATGGAATTAAGCTTTTTTCAGTGATGACCTATGATAGGACAAGGGGTAATGGGTGCAAATTGGAGCATAGGAGGTTCAAGGTGAATATCA
>NW_008594488.1:5113-11701 GCF_000691845.1 Merops nubicus | reverse complement strand
GGCGTGCTCTGGCAGGGGGGTTGGACTAGATGATCTTTCGAGGTCCCTTCCAACCCCTATCATTCTATGATTCTATGATTTATTAATAAAAAAATACACAATGCTGAAGACCTTTCTGTGTCCTTATCAAAGTTTGTTACCCATCAGTCTTCAACCAATTTTGGTTTGAATGTAAATTAGCTGGTGGCTCACTTTTAAAGGAATGTTGCCTTCTGAGATGAAAGTTGCATTTAAGTCACCCATACTTAAGTGGGACTTGCAGATCAACTCTGCAAATGGAGATCACCTAATATGAAAATCAGTTATTGAAAGGACTATTGCAAGGTGGCATTTTAAAATCACAACTCTGAAAAAATAAATATATATGGTGGCATGCATGAAGCCCTACTAGGTCAGATAAGCCTGTCTCTGTGATGGGACATCTTTAGACTTTCCAGTTAATTCTGAGAAAAAAATACTGAATAACATAAGAGATAGCCTTCAACACCATTATATAACTGAATCTGAAGAATTCCAGCAGAAACCTGAAGCTCCAAGAAGTTTATAGCTGGAATTATGCATCCCACACTGAACACCCTAGTGATAATACATAACACGGGAAGTATAACTGAAGGCCTGATTTTATTTCTTAGGTAAAATCTTATAATGCTGTGTGAATTTAAAACTATCAAGTGCTAAGAAAACACTGATGTACGCTGTATGTTATTATGTGTAGTTGGACTAGTCGGTCAAAACCTGATTTTTAATTCTGTGTATCCAAATGAAGTCAACATATATTTAGAGTTGAATATCCATAGACATTATGGATAGATAGATCCATAGACAAATCAGAGAATCCTTCTTAGAACTTCTGGACTGGGTTTCATGTTGTTTTATGACTTTCATGCAAACTCTGTAGCTGAATGCTTATATACCCAGTATATCTGAAACTGAATTTTCACACTCCCTGGGTGAAGCGGTACCTACAATTGATACCTCTTATATTATATGGACAATGTGATGCTAAATTCCTTGTCAAAGTTCTTTAGCGCCTATATCATCTGTTACTTCATTTTCTGAAGTCATTTCCCATCATCTTTTGCCTTGAATTTTGATTTCTGTACAGTCAATTCTGGTTTCCAGTTTATGACTTAATTATTGTAGCTGATTTTTCAATAATTACAGTTCAATGGTTTAATTTAAATATGAAGTATCTTTGCCTCTGATCCTCAAATCTCATTCAAGATGTAGTTGAAAATTACAGCTATAATATCCCAAGTGTAACGCAGATAAAAAGATATGAACACTGAAGTAATTTAGGTTAAACAATCTTTAAATAATCATTTTGCTATGACTTGAGTTGTGCCATTGTCTATGTCCTTTGCTATGCTCTAAGGATTGTGCTGTGAGACTATAAGTGATTTACCCAATAACTAAAATATTACATGCTAAAGAATGGCCATAAGAGGACTTCAGAAAGAAAAAGGATACTTTTTAAGCCATTACAAGAAACAGCAGTGCTGTCAATGCATTAAGGGTCCTGCAGTAGAGGTAAATTATTTTGAAGTGCTGCATGTATTTCTGTGCCAACTTCATTTACAAAGTGTGCCTGATGAAAGAGAGAAGATCATTAGATTTCTTTTCTATGGCCCATGGAAATTCTGCAGTGTTTTCTGAATATTCAGCCTATTCTATACACACTCATCCCACACATTAATGTCCTAGTGGTATATTTACTCAAGATTTGTAATTCTAACTGAGATACAGGAAACCATTAATCAAAGATGTCTTTCATGCTTAGAGTAATGTAGATCTATCTGAAGCTTTAATCTGGTAAATTTCACACAGACTTCACATTTTTCCCCCTAAACTTGGTGAAGGAGAAAAAGTTTAGCATGTTTTTAAAAGCACAGTAGGAAATTATCGTAACTGTAGGTGTACATGCAGCTAAAATGGAGTGAAATTGTGTGAGTTATCCTTCTGTTCTACAACGCTAAAAACAGTCAGACACGCTAGGAGGTAAACTCTCAGTGTGTATTTATTCTTGCATAATTTTTCTTTTTGCCATAAGAAAAACCATTTTACTCTATTATTCCACCTCTCTTCCATACTCTCAGTAAAATGTGATAGATAGATAGATAGATTAGATTGATCAATCAATCGATCGATTGATAAAACCACATACGTTTTTCTGCTACATGTGAACATCTACTGACATTGAGATGATTTCTGTCAAAGGTATCTGCAGAAGGGAAAAAGAAAAAGGCAGAACTGGTTTGATCAGATATATTTGCAATTAGGCAACTAATCAGCATTTTAATTTTATATACAACTATAACTGGAAGGCTTGAAGTTCTGCCTAGGAATGGATGATGAACCACTTCAGAATTTATTGATCAGGATTATCAGGCAGACCAACATGGGTGATGTTGTGATGTCTCTTACAGACTGCCTGATCGAGAAGATGAAGTTGATGAGATCTTCAGTTAACCTGAAGAAGCCTTATAATCATTTGCCCTCCTTATTAGAGTGTCTTTTACCACCCTAATAATGTCACTGGAGTGACAACATAGAGTGATCCAAGAGATTTCTGGAGTACCTGAGACTGAAGGAGCTGGCTGATGTCATTGCAAGGCCTCTCTCAGTTAACTTTGAATGGTCATGGTGATCTGGGAAGGTTCCCTTGGATCAGAATAAAGTAAGAATAATTTTTTTCAAGGTCAAAAACAAGGTTCTGGAGAACTGTAGACTGGTCACCCTCACCTCAATCACTTTGAAAGTGATGGCATAAATAATCTTGGAAATAATTTTGAAACATATGAAGGGCAAGAAAGCAATTGGGAGGAGTCATCATGGATTTATGGAAAGGAATTTGTGTTTAATGAACCACATTGCTCTCTATGATGATATGAAAGCCTTTAGTAAATGATGGGAGAGCAGCTGCTGTTATTTTTCTCAAATTTAAAAGGATTTTGTTGCAGTGTCCCATAAAATCCTTATAGAAAAACTTGTAAGTGGACAGAGAGTGAGAACGACTGAAAACTGAACTGAACATGTGGTGACCAGTAGCTTGAAGTCCAGTTATTGGAAGTTACTACTTGCCAGTAGTAACTGGAAAGTAGTGCAGTACCAAAGGTATCAGTACTGGGTCCTATACATTTTAACATCTTCCTTAATTATCTGGATGATAGGAGAGAATCCACTCTCATCAAGTTTGCTGGTACTACAAAACTGGGAGAAATGGCTGATGTGTCAAAGGGTTGTGCTGCCACTCAGGTGATTAGTTCAACAGCCTGGAGAAATGGGCCAACAGGCATCTCATGAAGTTCAATGAAGAGAAATGCCAAGTCCTGCACCTGAGTTGGAAAACTCCTGTACACCAGTACAGGCTGGGGGCCAGCTGGCTGGAAAGCAGCCTTACAGAAAATGGCCTGAGAGTCTTGGTGAGCAGGTTAGACATGAGCCAGTGGTATGCCCTCACAGCAAAAAAGGCAAGCAGCACCCTTGGCTGCATTAAGGAGAACATTGCCTGCAGATTGAGGGAGGTGATTCTCCTCCTCTGCTCAACACTGATGAGACACAGGTGGAGTGCTGTGCTCAGCTCCAGGCTCCCCTGTACATGAGAGAGCAAGATAGTGGAGCAAGTCCAGCAAAAGGCCATGAAGGTGTTTAAGAGCTTGGACTATCCAACATAACAAGGAAAGGCTGAGAAACATGTGAATGTTTAGCCCTGAGAAGGTCTAGGGGGGATATTATAAATGCTTTAAATAGCTGTAATTATTTTCTGTTGTGTGCTTCAACAGCAACAGCTAGTATATAACATCTCACATGCCTGTATAGGTTGATATTTCAAACATAAAGAGGACAAGAGATATAAGTTCAAATCATACCACAGTGCATGTGTATTTGAACCTGTTTTCTACAAAGCCAGAGTAGGAAGAAGCCAGAAGTAGAAAGGAACAGATAACTAGATGTTTGCTGTGAAATGAATGCTGTCTGGCTCTGTTGCTGGGGCTGGTGAAGTCGAATGTGGAGAGCTGGCTGAGAATGCCTGTTGGAAACTTTCTATGGCTGGAAACTTTGTGGTCCAGGTCTGGATGAGTGTTTGGTGGTAGAATTACTCACCAAGTCCAAGGCAGATGGTGTACTCCTGGGAAAGGGTCAACAGCAGGGTGGAGCTTGGTAGAAACAGTTTTTTTACAGCTGTTTTTGGATCTGTTTGCATATTTACAAGCCTATTTGACTGAATGAAAGTGAAATACTTCAGCGCATCTGCAAAACTGGGTTTGTGGATCCTGACTGATCCATAGCCTTTGACTCGATACTAAATTGATTAGCCCCGTGTTGTGGTTTGAGGCTTGGAATGGGGGCGTGACCTTCCAGCAATTGGGAGGACCCCGGGTGGGGGTGAACCATTGTATTCCCTCCCCTTCCGACAAACACTCTGATAAGAGGCAAGAAGTGGGTTCTAATTTCACTCCTGCCTTGGAGCTCGGAGAGGGAAGTTTTCCTTTCACTCCGTGGGACCCTGGAACCATTTCTGAGGGTTTTGTATATTTTATTTTTTGTATTTTTTCCCCTAATCTTTGTATATCTTATTTTCCTTACCTCCCTTTTTCGTTTTCTGTTCCTTGTTAAACAATATACTTCACTTTTTTTTCCAAAGTGTCTCTCTCTCTCTCTCGGGGGGGGGGAGAGGCAAATACATAGTTCTGTTCCATGTGGGTCCTGCCTTAGAAATGTTAACACTCTGTCCAGGAGCAGAAGACCTGTGGGTACTCCAGGAACGCTAGTGCTACAAAGGGAGTGTCTCTCATTTAAATAACACTACTTATCACGTACTGAGGCTGGACTTATGTGTTTTAATGATAGCTGGATGTCTACATAATTTCTGTGTCTTTTGGAAGCTGTAACATGATCTCTCACGTGTATGAGTGGTTAAATATGCACACTCGTTTTCATTATTATTTGTACTTGTATCTATGGCACTATTTTCCTCTTCCACCTCAACCAATATTAAATTCTGGTTCTAATGCCTCTTCAGTAATTTTCTTCATAGTCTTCATGCTTAGCAATGTCTTGATCAAATAAACCCCCTTGGAAAGAGTATTTTTTCTCCTTGTGACACTGCTGCAGTGTTCCTCACTTAGTGATTGTGAGGAACTATCATCTAAATCTCCTTCGCTTTCCTTACTAGAAATCTCCCCTTCCCTTCTCTTCAGGAATGTATATTCCCTGTAATCAGAACTTCCATCACTATCAGGCCTGCCAAATAGTTTGTGTGTGATCTCCCCAAAGGCTGGCAGGAGGGAAGACAACAAAAAGAACTTCATTGTGTAAGATAATTATATTAAATGTGTTATTTTCAAGCAGCATTTATTAGCTATATTTAATAAACTCCACAAAACATAAATCTATTTACAATTTTTAGTGCTAACACTCTATTTTATAGGATTATTATCCCATTCTTAGTTAGCCTGAGCTCTGACTATAACAGCTAATATCTATGTTGCTGATAAATTCATTTCCAGTCCATTTTCTATGATAGGCTTGAAGAGATACAGCTTTAATTTATTTGATTGTCCCATTCTTTCTTTTATAATCTCTCTGTACTGTCTTCTCTGCAAAACTCCTTTTTACTCACTGAAATCCTTCAGTTTTGTTTTTGTCACTAAGCTCTTGACCACTAGAGCTCTTTCCACTTGACCAGGTTGTACAGCCTTCCCTCTCCTGCACTGAAATGCCTAATGCATCTTGATTTTCCAGGTCAATGCTCATTCTTTTGCCATGATAGTCTAAAACCTCTTCCAAAGCAAATTGTTCAACTCTCTGCTGAGCTTCACTGCCAAGCCTTTTGCTGTTTTTTTCCAAACCAATCATATTCTTTGATTTTATTCTTTCACTCATCTTGGGAAATAAACAAAACAAAACAAAACGGGCCTTTACAGTTTAAACTTTTAAGGGTTTCTCAACAGGGCAGAGAATAAGAGCAAGGAGTGAGAGATGAAAAAGTCTGAAAGAGTCAGCTACTCAGTGCTGCCCTATGAAAGAGAAAAGAGAAGTAGTATCACTTCACATTGCCGTGAAAGGGCTTGAATCGGGACCACCTCCAAACCTGTGGTTCTTCACCTAGGAAGCCATCTTCCACATGGCTGTGTACCAGTACACAATCACAGTGGAAGACTGAAGAAATAGGGCTCACATTTGAATCTGAGAGGGAACTGATATGACAGATTGACGCTCCATTTATACAAATTTAAGTAACACTGAAAATGTGTACAAGTTCAGGATATCCCCCAACTTTATTTTCTTTTAAGCCTAGTTATTGTACTTATTTTCTTTCAGTAATGTTCCTCATGATTTTTTATCCTCTTTTAAAACATACTTTCAATAAATTTTTAATGCTCTAGCTATTTCCTATATAGCATCCATGCAGATGCTGTACTTTAAATGTGCTTCATTTACCATCTTCTACATTTCAGTGTTCTCCCTTTTCCTCTCTCTCATACATATCTACATTTTTCACTTGCTTGGCATTTTTCTTCAAGACATTTTCTAGGTTACTAACTATGCCTGTCATGGGTTGTGTATTCAGATAAACTTTCCACA
>NW_008594488.1:0-5082 GCF_000691845.1 Merops nubicus | reverse complement strand
TTCCTTTCCTCCTGCTGAAGTCAAACGTCACCAGAAATTACTTTACTCTGAGAGGGATTGGGCCTTTTAGTTATCGGAAAAGTCTACTGGTTCCTGACTAGGCATATATTCATTTCCTAAAACTGGTTTTCAGTCACAGAGATCACTCTTTTCCATAGATATAGCAATCCTCAGTCATTAAGACTGCATATGCTCCAGGGCAATTACTTAATTTTAGGAGTTTCCTGAACTGCAGATATTTTTCTGCCTGAATCATCAGGCACTCCTCGTGTGAAGCTTCTCTTCAGTCTCATGACTGACTGGTAGTTTCTCCTTAACCTTTCTATGTGGCAGTGACTGTTGGCTGTTCTGCAGTTTCTAAATTGCTCAATACTGCAGGCTTTATTCCTTTAAACTTTGTTGTTGTTAGTTCTTTTGTTTTAGATTACTTTCTGCAGCATTATATATTGTCCTGTGCTAGATCTTCAGAAGTCTGTTGAATATTGCTGTTATCATAATTGGCCGCTCCAGCATACAAACAGCATTTTACACACTTTGGCCACAGTCATTGACCTAAAGAGTTTACAGCTTAATTAAAAGAAACCAGAAGGAATAGGAAATTTAATAAGGCTGAAGAGAACGTGCTTTGAGAAAGGGACTTGAGATGCAGATGAAAACAGGATATTTTGAAGAGAAGAACTGGACAGCATGAAAAAATAATGAGGTCAGAAATGGAATGAGGAGGAGAAGGGAATAAGGAAAAATGGCTGAGGAGATGAGAATGAAGTTATAGACAGACAGTGTAATGGTGTGAGAGCATTGTGGTTGTATTTTGCAAGTCTGCCAGAAATGGCAAACATTTCAGACAAATGAGCAAAAAGTATGAAAACCAGAATATAGCTACTGAGATATTCAGGTGCAGTCAGATGTTGATAGGCCTGTCAATAGATATGTGGATAATATAAGCAAGGAGATAATGTAGGTGGCACATCACCAGCCACTCTCTTCTCCCTTCCTAATCCCTGAAGGTTACTACACCCCTCAGATTTGCTGGTGTAACTACACATGTAGCTGTCCCCAGCCTGATTCTGTCAAAAGAATTTGGGTTTTAAAACCTACTAAAATACTTCTCTGCAAGGGTTTTACAAATCAAATCATTCTGACAGAACTAGGTTAAGGAACACTTGTGCTTGTAAATCTGAGAGAACAGTTATCTTGTGGAAGGAAGTTAGGGGACCATTTCATGCCTGTGCACTAAGTAAGATAATGTCTGTTAATAGATGAAATAAATATAAACTTGGACAACTTTCTTAGCAAAACAAGAAAGAAAAATATCTTTGTGAAGATCAAGACAGAAGAAGAGGATTTAATAAGAGAGAAAAGCACTAACAATGGCATAAAAGCTGGGAGATTTGAAGAAAGAGAAGGGAGATACAGAGCACAGCTTTTGGAGATTTATGCATAGCATGCCCCTTCTTTTGAGAGTAAATCAATGTGATTGTATGTGAGAAAGGCCTCCTTGAAGCAAACATATACTGTTATGTTATGTTTGTTACTGTTGAGGTTAGACAGGAAACCTTAGCAGTGCCATACTTGACATGTTTGGTTTCTATTTATGCCACACTGCTCCCTGCTCAGTTGGTTTTTAAAGACTTATTTTAAGAAAACTTTATGAAGGAAAAATGGATGAAGCCATGTGTCCTATTTCATCTACTGGCTGGATAACAGTCCTATGCGATATATCTTTCAATAAGTGCAATCAGGCATGATCCTGTCTCATTTATCTACCTCTCACAGTGTTCACCTTTGCAATCTTCATCTATTCCATACAGGAAGCAAGTCATCTTATAAAATGCTGATTCTGAAGATCTCTCAAGTGTCCTTTGGGAAGCTGCATATGTTCCTTACAACAACATGTTAAGATCTCACATGTACTTTCACTGAGGATGAAGAAGGAAATTACAACTTCATCCTAGTTTACATTATGCTAGGATAGCACTTCTGAGACTTCCACCCTCCTTAATGTGCTGCCTTCTTCCTTGTGCATCAAGACATATCAGTCTCAGTTTGTATACCCACTGGTGCCATCACTAATGGAACAGCAGAAGAAGCCAATTTTATACTCTAATGTACTCTGTGGCCCATGCACTTAGTGCTTTATATATTGTATAACTCAGTTAAATCACATTCAATTCTTCTGGGGCTAATAAATACACAAATCTGACCTGGAGTTTTACTCCTTGCCAAGCTTATCCCTCTTTTTTCTTCCCTGAGGTGCTGCAGTTGCTTAACAAAAAGGTCACAAACAGTATTTCCTAGCAACAATGAATATTTTCTTTAAAACAGTTAAATAATTTTCACTGAAACTGTTACAAAGAAGAACAGCTCCCCTGACTCTGATCAAGCACTTCAGAAAGTCAGCCAAGAAATAAAAATAATAGAAACTTGCTTTAGCAATGAACTTCAGCATGAGACTTAAAGTTAGGTGCTTACTTAAATACCTTGCTGAATTTGGAACTAAGAAAATCTTAAGCTACAAAAAAAGGTTCTTTTTAATATCTAGTTAAGATATGAAATTCATATTCACTAGTCCAGTCTAATATGTTGTGTGGCAGGAATGTGTGGCTCATTTTAGGGGTGAGAGGAAGTTTGTTCATGTAAAGAGAAACTCACTTATGTTGGAATAAAACAGTTGTGAAATTCCAGCTACAGAGATCTAAACCTGCATGTGTATGTCCGAATTATTGTTTATTCTACTACAAGAATATCAATACAGTTAACATATCTCAAGAGAAAATAAAATGTTTAGGATTTTTGTATAAACACTGAACATAATTTTAAGCAGAGGATAAATCTGTATAAATTACTGCAACAAAATGAATTCTACTGGGAATTTATTATTTAGTTTCTGAAGCTGCTTTGTACGTATGCAGTAGACCACAATAGCTTCTTCTAAGAAGATAATTAGTTGTATCTCAAGAGCTGGTAATGTCCACATGGAAGGTTGTCTCTGTAAGGCACAGATTATGTCACATCTGGATAAAAGACAGGCCAACCCTTTCCACTTCACCGTGTGTGAGGGGTATAGCAAAAAAGCCAATTACACAGATAATACTTAGTTAAAATTGCTTTTCCAATTGCAGAAGCTTACAAGGCAGCTGGGAGTCAACCATACATATGTAATATTGAAAAAGGGGTTATTGCATTAAATTAAGATCTCTTTGTTAAGATTTCAACCAAATTCAGGATGCTTATCTTTTTCTCACTGAGTTGGTAGGTGCAGAAGGCATGAATAATGTATTTTCAGACTAAGATTAAATAACTGAGGGGAATGGCTTAATTTTTTCAGACTTCAAAGCATAAGTGACTGTTTAAAATGAATGCCAATATAAAGACAACTGTAGTAACTGACAAGCGTAGCTCAGCTACAATAGTTAGCATTTAAGCATTCATATGAAAGCTACAGCTGAAGGAAGATTTTATTTGTTAGTGTCTGAGCATGTCCATGCACAACAGAGAAACATGAATTGTGTAGGTAAGGAGTCTCTGGTGATCCTGGGGAAGAAAAAGTAAGCAAGTGCCATGTGAAGACATCAGTCCCAACCTACAGTAACTGCATTTTCCTAGCTCTCATTGTCCTTTATCTCCCAACTGTGCCAAGCTTGCAGTCAACATAGTTATGTGTGCAAGCACTCATCAGGGATCAGACTGAGCTTATCACTTTCATTGCCCATTGTTGTTGCAAGAAGCCAGTAGCACATTAAGCCACTGGACACTTTAACCCTCTGACCTGTAGTTACTCTAACCAGGAAATAAACAACTGTGCAAATGTACAAGCTGGGGGTGGGGGTGGAGGTGGGGGTGGAGCTGGAGGGGAGGAAGCAGTGATTTGAAATCTGCCTGTGTCAGTAAAGATCAATTCCTTCAGGTACTTTCTAAGATTATGTATACACTGTCTAGGGCTTTGGTCCAGCAAAGCACTTGCACCGAAGTACAGGCATTTAAGTTAAATAAGTACCTACAAGTCTACTGAATCAAGGCTGAAAGTGATGCTATGCATGGAATCTTAATTCTGTCTTTTGTAAAGTCTAGTGAAAATTCAACTTTATCATCCCTGTATTTCATTCCAAGCAACTCTGTTCAATTAACTGAATCACTTAATTTTTCAAAAAATAATTTGAAATACAGTGTCAGCGATGTCTTTGGTTTCAGACACTGATCATACTGGATCTTCTCTGTTCCAAACAGCATGTCAGCTTCATCACATTGCCAAATCTTTAAGGAGTTAACTAAATCTGAGAAAAATCATACTTTTCCTGTGATGGAGATCTTGCAGGCTGTGATGCTCAGTTGCAGCTGGGCTTGGCTTCCTGGCAGGTGGTGATCACAAGGGAAGCTGAAGTTTTCCCTGGACAGCTTGGGTTGTTTGAATTTGTTCCAAATGGACATCACACACTACCAGTCAGGGTGAATCCCAGCTCCCTGTTAGATCTCGTAGTGTCATGAATAATACAAATAGAGAAAACACACACATAAAAGAAAAAGCAAACAAACAGGATCAAGAGTTCAAAACAAATCACTTCACTCTCATTGTAAGGAGGTGAAGCCATCTACTACTTAATATTCATGGTGTGTTTCAGCAAACAGAGGCTTCAGTAATGGCAGGTTAAGACTCCAAATGTTAAAGAAAAAGATCTTATCTTAATTAACTCAATGTATACTTTTTACCAGCTAAAACCCAAAAGATGCAGTATGTCATACATTCATTTTTTATTATCAACTTCAGGCCTCTCTTTGTTCTTTCTCTCCCTTTTATCTTATCCCATGTTCTAACCCCCATGTAAACTCTGATAGATTATGTCAGCACACAATAGAGGGCTGCTGACAGGTTGCTATCTGTATTCATCCTATGTTTCTCTGCTTCTTTTATTATCAGGATAGAGCTTAGAGCCAAAATGCATGAAGGAATGCACATTTGCAAAGCTTGGCAGTGTTAAGGATTCATGTACAGTTAAAATTTTATATTGGCAAACCAGAGCATAAATCAGTGGGAAAAAAGGGAGAAGAAGGGAAAAAAAAGGAGGGGAGGGGAGGGGAGGGGAG
>NW_008594487.1:0-43756 GCF_000691845.1 Merops nubicus | reverse complement strand
AGAGCTGCTCCAGCCCTTGGATCACTCATACAACACTACAAATATGTAGCAACTGTAAGTATCCATTCAGAATTTTTAAAAATAACATTTCTAACTGTTACCTTCTGTTTCCATGACCAAGTTTACCATCTTCTGCTTCACCCCAAGAATAAACTTCTCCCTCAGAAGACAATGCCAAACAGTGCTTTCCTCCTGAGTTCACTGCAACTTTCTTTATAAACACATGTTGAATGGATTCCAGTAGTGTTGGAGTAGAAACTGACTCTGTTCCTCCAATTCCAAGTCTACCACCTGCTCCATATCCAGTGGCATACAGCTTTAAAGTGAAGAATAAAAGTTAATTTTGTTTGCTTCTTGAAGAACATTCACTAGAGCTGTAGAGTGGAACTCTTAATGAATGCATAATAAAACACAGTTAAAGGAAAGCCTGAAAAACAAGTTTCTTACATGTCTCTATACACTTTTTTGTAACTCTTTAAAATATTTCACAAGAAGTTTATGAAAAATATGGCTACATTCAAGTCCATATGTACTGTCACTGAAAATGGATTTAACTGTAAATCCTAAGGCTGATTTCCTAGAAGTATCAAGAAACTATAGTTTTGCGTGGTAACATTACAAAATTGTCTACCACCTGTAGGGTCTTTCAAGCAGCACTATTTTATTTTATTTCTCCTGTGGAATACGCATACCTAAACACAATTGCTTCTTCCCCTTCCATCCCATGAATACAGTTCTAAATACTGCTTTTCACTCTCTTTTTCTCTATCTGAAAGTAATTTATCTCAAAGGAACGATGTCAAGCAGTAACATTAATCTATCCCTTACCTTCTGTGAATCATGAACAAGGATGATACTGATTTCCGAGGAATCATTACAGTATCTCACTAGATTAACATAACTGTCACACAAAGCTCTAGCTAAAATTTTGAATCCCATCCTTAAAAGAAACTGCCATCTGTATCAAAATACTTTTTCAAATTAATGAACTTATTTCTTCACCTATACCTTGCACCAAACATCCAAACGTGGTGTTCCTTTTCACTCAAGATTTAAGCATCTGCAAATTAGAGCCTGCAATATCTAACTTAGAGGCATTTAGCCAACCATGAACAACATCAGGTTCCAATTACACCTCTCCCCTGTCAGAGAGGCATAATCACCATCACATTTTACTGTCTGTCCTATTTTATGGGACTCTGTGAGCACATCACTTGCACTCAGATTTGTTTTCCCAAATCTGATCACAGCTTTGAATCGAGAACCAGAATACGTCACGTTCCATGCATTTAATGCTATAGTACACTGAATTCCCAGATTGCACAGGTGGAGGTGGTATAGCTCAGTTTCTTAAAAAAAAAAAAAACTAACAATAATAAAAATAATAAATCTGTACTATGCACATTGTTTTTCATTTACCCAAACCCATTCTGACTGAGGATAAAATATTTCAGTGGAGTCTAACAAATGATCACTTGTTGCGTCCTTACTTTTCCATCAGCAGTCACTGCAAACAGAGTCTGTTCACCACCAATTAACTGCACTGGTCTAAGGGTAGCAAGAGCTTCACAAGGAGTTGGGACTTTGACTTTTGCCCCTTCAATTCCACCAAGTTGTCCCCTGTGATTATGACCCCAACCATAAATAGTTCCACTGCCTCCAGCTGAAAGTGTCCAATCATCAGGTCGTCTGCAGAAAATGCAAAACAAACAAAATTTTAAAAAGCTTTTAAAAGTCACCCAAAAAAATACAGTTTATCAGTGTACAACAACCAAGCAGCATAAGACCAAACCAATGAGACTTGAAAAAAATAACCTATTCATCCACTGGACAAGCTGCTCATCCTGTTCTCTCTTAAAGACGTCATGGCACTCATGAAGAACATCCATATTCTCATTATCTGCCATTAATTCTCGTATCTTCTTTGCCACCTGTAAAACATTTTTGATGAAACAACATTATTCAAACTACTAGTTACTTCCAGCACAGTTGGCATAAAACACTTAAAACTCAGTGTAACTTCTTAAGCCAAACACTTTCAGATGTTCCATGAAGCATTTAAAATATTAATGCAGTACCTCATCAAGGAAAAGACGAGGTAGTGGTGTCCTTTTATCAAGGGCCACGGCCACCCTGGATGCCATACAGTATCTCCTGAACCAGGCCCATTTGTGTGTCTCTGCACAGCAGGGGAGGGTGTCCAACTCCAGATCACAAGCAAGAGCCACAAGCACCTGCAGACAATCAAAAACTATTTTAGAGCTTATCAACAATGTGTAATAAAAAGTGAAGCACGTGTGATGTAGTTGATCAGCTCACAGACCAGTAAGGCTGAACATCACCTCAAAGAGGAGCAAACTGCAAGGGACATTGAGAGCCACCTGGATTACCCTCACGATGGGGCAGCACCAAGGGTAGCCACACTACCTCACATGGTCGTGTATCTAATTTCCTTTCTGAATCCAGAAATTTTCACAAACTCCCCGTGGAAAACACTCCTAGATTAATTGATTTTTCTATATCAAATACCATGTGCTGAACTTTTTCACTTCTAAATCAACTATCCTTCCTACAATTAAATCAATTTTTCATTCATTTTCAGTTTGATTCAATTTCAAATCAATGTTACTAATGAAGACTGTGACCAACGGATTACCTCTTCCCTATATAAACTTTTACATATTTTAAGAATTTCTTTTCATTAAGATAGGTAAGTCTTCTTAGTTTAACTTTCACTATATGGCAGATTATATTCAGCATTGTATTCTTGTTGGTCTTCTCTAGATTTCCTCAGCTTTTTTACTTTGAAGTATGGGGTCCAAAGCTATCCAGGCTTACTTTTAAGATAGTCTTATTTGTTCCAACTAGATGTACATAAAGCCTTCAGTGTATTTAACTAAATACAACACTCCTATCAGGACAACTCAGAAATCACTTATCAAGAAGTGCAGTCTACTGTACTTTCCAGATGGTTTTCTGACTTACCTACCTCTGCCTAGCTAGGTACACCTTATTCTTTATTTGTATATCTGATTCTCTTTTCAGAAGGTAGTATTCTGATTTTGTCAGAAAACATATCTCATATAGGAATAGGTGAGCTTACCATGTCTCACAAAAAAATCCAGAATTATACTAATTCTTTACTGATGGTACTCTCAATTACCTTAAAGAAAGGGCTGTGGAGCAACTGTTTGCCACCTCTCACAATGGGGTCTTCATAGTCAAACTGTCGCTGCAAAGCTTCTGGAAGACCTTTAACCAAAGCAGCTAAAGCACTCCCTGTGAAGCTCTATAGAGAAACCACAGAACTAGGCAGTTAGTCCTTCTGTATGTATTACAAAAAGTACATTATTTAGATGACCATGACAAAACATTAATAACTTCCCCAACAACAGTTAGCTATGCGAAGTATAATTTCCATCCACTTCCTGATACGGAAGTATTCCTATCACTTTTTGGCAAGGCCAAAACCACATCTGTACAGTACTGGAATTAGTACTTTTCTCCTAAAATGGAGTGCCTTTACAGACCTGCAGAACCATGCAAGGCTATTCATTTCCACATTTCCTATTTTGCCATTAACAATAAAACTGCTGAAGAGCAGGGCTAGCATTTTAACACTTAGAGTGCAGCGAAGTGCCGAGGAGAGCCCCCCTGCCCTTACCAAAGCTCGCGTTTCTCCATCGTTGTCCCCGAGAATCCGGTTGATGTTTATGGACTGGCCAAACTCTGTGGTGAGCAGCTTCCGTAGTCTCTGCAGGGCCCACATTCTGTGGCCAGCAGCTAAGGAAACACAAGCACACAAGGAACATAATTACTTAAAGCAATCATTTTAACTTCAGCAAATCGACTTCCCGTTAAGACTACACCTACCTAAGGCACTCAGCTGAGCACAAGCTGCAAGAGAAGCTGCCAAGCGAGGAACGATACTCCTGTTGGAAGCAAAGTTTAGGCGAAAATCCAGCAAACACGTAACCAAATCCATTGAGGGACATGAAAGAATGCAACGATCTGAGAGGAGGTCTTTAGGGCCTGCAAGAAACAAAAAGCAAGAGCACCACAAGAAAAAGGTGGGGAATATTCATCCTCAGACTGAAATAAGAACAGAATATAGGCACGATTTAGCTGAGCAAACATAACAGTCTAGAATGCCAGCCTGCATCTGAATCAGTCCATTCCACCTCCCTTTGAAGGGAGTGAAAGAAAAAGGCATTTTCATGACACAATACAATTCCAAAACAGTTTTGTTTTGTTTTGTTTTTTTTCCCCACATGAATTGTGCCTCTAAAATATTCTCTCTTTACTGATGAAAAGGCCAACCAGAACATTTATAAAATATTTTTACCTCTTCCCTATGTGTAAGTGCACCACTCAGGCCTTTGTTAAAATCTTTCCTAAGCATGAATGAAAATGTTTTCTTAGTATGAATGTAAATGAACTATTGAACTTTGGCATTTATCATGCAATAAATGCAACTGTAAAAACCAGACCAGCAAATCTACTTTCTTGTCCTTCTATGACCATGATATACGGTGCCTTACCTGCAGCTGGCATGATAGGGTACACAGTGAATCTCCATCCCCATCCATTCACAGAGCCATCACTGATGAACTTCCACTTCAGTTCATCCCCTGGGATTCGCAACTCACTAGACCAGTCTGACCACTCACGACCTGTCACAGGAGGGAACATGAAGATATTCACCTATACAGTGTGAGCCAATATACAAGCCACTCATCAGCAGCAGCTTCCCTCCAATGGTTATACATCACAAACATCACATATACGTACGTATTCAAGAAAAAAAAGCTATGTAAAGCACATGAACTACATAACTACACAGATGTTACATTAACAAAACAGTTCAATTAGCACTGCTAACAGATACCCTCAGTATTTTTAGTAAAACATTCACAAGACAATGATGAGATCTTACTAAAATCTGTTGTCCCAATTTCAAATTATCTCTTCATATTGCAAAAATGTATTACAACATATACATAAAACTTTACAGCTTTAATGAGAAATCCAATCAGAAATATCTCAGGAATGAAACACATGTGCATCCTACATCACGAATGCTCAGAAATATTAAGCACAGGTAGTAACTACCAAGACCCTTGCACATAATGTAATGTAGGGGTAGGTCCAATGTAAACTTTGATAAGATTAAAAATATTCCTCTACAGTCTACTGCAGATTAAAAGTGCTTAAAAATTAACTCGGAGACAACAGGATAAAAGATGTGAAAGATTTCATGTAGTGCCACGTACATAGGCAAGAGTAGAACAAAGAGCCTAGCTACTCTTATGGGCATTTGACAGCAGAAGACCGTTTGTCTTGATTGTATGAAAGCTCAAACTTCTGTAAGTATGACTTGAAAAATAGCTAGCAAAAGAAGAAATATTTTCCAGTTGTGTTCCAATTCGTTAAAATACATTTTGACTGTAGAGAAATTCACACATGTTGGCAGAGTTGTTAAACACTGATTATTTACATTCTAACTGCTCTTAGGAAGAGCAGGACAACATGCTCTTCCAGGAGATTCTCTGTAATCAAACATCTGAGATCGCTCTTACATGTCTGTGTGTAGAGCCTGCATATTTTTCAGTTTAAAACAGAACATGGATTTACACAAGTTTTCCTCTTTTTCCTCACAATTAGTCAGTCACAGACAGTGACAAATTTCATTCAGCATTTAACAGTAAACCACACAAGATATGTTTGAGAAGCACTAGTTCTCATAACCTGATCGAACGGAAACAATTCTGTTGACACCATCCATTATGGTGAGAGGATCATGACGCCGCTCGGTAGAACACTGGCGATCAAATTCCACCCTCAGTCCCTCAGCACCTAAACAGCAGCAAAGAGTTGCAAATACCATGAATAAATGCAGTATTTTAGAAACCCACATGAAATCAAAGAGAGTTGTTTGGAAAATGCAGCACTCATTAATAAAAACAACTTCCTTTGCTTTAATGACATGATTTGTCTGTAATTTCTTCTCTTTGAAAGGCTTACATCATAGCAAGCTCATGTGAGCAGCAGCTAGCAGACAGAAGACTACATTCAGAACATTCCAAACATTTGTAAGCTACGGAAAAATCTTATGCATGCAGGCTTGAAATGAATTTTAGTCATGTCAGCTCTAAGATTTCTGTACCTGGTATTTTAACTGTGCCACTAGAAGATGTATCATCAGTGTAGGGATGGCTGCTTTCAACCACCACTGGCTGCGAAGAGAGGCGACCACTTTGTGAATCAGTTGCTACATCTTCTAGCTCAGTAACACACAGCTCCAACAACATATCAGCAACCTAAGAAAAGAGAAGCACACACTTTATGAAAAGTAAGTTTGTTTAGTCCAAGAAATCTAAGCCAACTACCATTTTTTGCAAATCTAAAATAAATGAACCATGTTTTCTGAATTCTGATTCATAAACCAATATATTAGTTCAAAAATACTCTCTTTGGTGTTGTTAATAACCTCCTAAAAGTAGAAGCCAAACACAGTAAGTTTCCAGTAAGTAAATGACAACACAAATAATTTTTTTTTCCCATACAGAAAAAAACCAAACTGTAAAATCTAAACTGCAAAGCATAGGCCAAGAGACCAGTGAAAGGCGTAAATATTTTAGAAGTATGTTACCTTGAAAAACAGTTTAGACAAAATTCTGATAGTACTAATTTTTAAAGAGGAGTTTCAAATAAAAATACTCACTTTCAAGGTTAAAAAAAAACACCACACAAAAACACAACAAAGAAAACCCACAAAAACCACCCACAAACACAAAGGTTTTCAGCTACTCACTATAAATGCTGGAAGCAAAAAATAAAATTAATGTGTAAGTACATATACAGCATGCACTAACTGGGGTTGGGATGGGAACAACTACCTCTCAAAGCCAGAACATGGGTATACATAAGTGATCATTGAAAATACAGGGAAAAACAAAAAACAAAAGTAAGAGTTTAAGAAACATCACTCAACTGCCTCTACAGGAATAGCATCAGTCAGGGTCTCCCACAATCCTAGCTCACTTGGACAGAGAGACCGTTAAGATTTCGCTGTTTAAAACTGAAGCTCTTCTGTCATTTATACCATTAATAAGTAAATACAACTTCTCTCAATCCAATGCATGCTCCTTAGCAAAGTCATTATTCATCTTTTTGGGTAGTGAAGCCCAGTTTAACAAAAGAATACAAAATCAGCTTTGCATAATCACTTCTAGTGTTTCAAACAAGTCTTTAAGCAGTGCAAAGCCATAAATTGACTACATCCTATAAACACCTTAAATGTATTGTTACTCATCAGAAAAATATCTTTGAAAGGTAAAGCTACAAGAAACATTAAAAAAACTTTCAGTTCATTACTATAACCATATAAATATTTTACTGTTTTTAACATTCTTTCATACAGATGCTGGTAACCAATATTACAGCACTGATAACTGTTTGTCAGTTGTCCCCAAAAATCCCTCTCCCATGGATACTTTGTAAATAGAAATTTCTATGCATCAAATGTAAACCTTAAGAAGAATTACTATATTATGAACAATATATTATCAGCATTTTTATCTAGCAATAATGCCTGTATCAATGTGGGAAAGAAACTCAGATGCAGAAAAAAAAGAACACAACATAGAAGTTTTTAAACTAACATTCCACAGATCCAGGCAATGTGGCTTGGTTAATTCACCTTCATTCCAACAATCAGAGCTACTTGTCCAACACATAAATACAGTTAATTAAGCTCCTGTTGTAATATCTAACTGCAGCATGACAAATCAAGGAAATAGTCTATTACTGAGATTTGTAGTACATGCATATATTCATGTAGTATTTCCATTAAAATTGTTAAGGTTCATTTTAAGGTTTAATTGTTAAGGTAATTGTTAATGTATTTAAGTTCAACTCCAACTTTCATGTTTAGTACATTTCTGAGTACACTGAACTGCACTTCAACTACAAGAAAATATCCTAGTAAACTACTAATAAAAGGACGTAGTGAAACTGCAACAGAAACAAAACCTGACCTGTGGGTAAGCTGTGCCCATTCCAGACAGCACAGCTGAAAGAACATCTCTTCCCTTGTCACCTGCTCGGTTGGACACAGCAAGCTTGAGCAGGTCAACCATGACTCGGGTGTCATCTGGTACTAAGAGACTGGTAAACTCATCCAGGTACTGTGGTTCTGGGCCAGACACTTTATTTTGACTTTCTACATCCTACAAAACAAATTGCAGAAATATTTAGACAGTGAAGATGAAGAATTTTTTCACTGAATCCAAACCAGTTAACCTAGCTGAAGAAGTTGAAAGGTAGTTTAAAACAAAATTAATAAATCTAGGATTATATTGCCCCCAAATTAACTTGATGTTAAACCCATTTCTCAAATGCAAAAGCTTTTCTAAAACTCAGACTGAAAAAAAAAAACCAAAACCACCAAAACCACAACACCCCTTTATCTCTGGATAGATTGCAAAAACGCAGTCATTTGTAAAATAACAGGACAAAAAAAAATCAAAACTGTTTGAGAAAAGCATGGTAAGGACACAATTTTAAAGAAAGTATTGACAACATTACTTCTTTGGTTTTTGTCATGGTTTCTGCAATGATACTGGCAGCTCCAGGATCATCTGTGACAGGAATGAAAGGACGGGAAGAGGCAGCAGCAGCTGAGGGAGTTACAGCAGAAGGTGTCACAGCATCTTCTGAAGAAACGACCTAGCCAAAACAAGCAAGAATTAACAAAAGCTGCAACAAACCTTTAAGAGACTGATTTTTTATTAAAACAGTTTATGTTCAAAGACTGCAGCAATTTATAAACAGCCATAAATTCAAAATCAACAAATTAACTCCCTGTATTTTTAGCTTCTATTTTATATTCCTAGCACAGCAAACCACCCAACATCCTCCCCAATCCCAGATGCTACAAAAACATACAATAGAATGCCAGTGTCTGCATAGAAGTCTACAACGTATAAGACGAACCATGGCAATACATGTCAAATTAATAGTTTTCTACAGGAGAAGATCTCTTCAGTAGCAAGCCTTTTCTTTTTTCTGCTTCTGTTAGCAATTGGGAATCAACAGAGTAGAATTCCATTCAGGCCCTCCTGTCTACAGTAGCTGATAAAACTTTACAATTACATTTCATTAAACAATTGTCAAATGTTCCTTTAGTCTTGACTTTTTTGTGTCTTTTTTTTTTTTTTTTTAAGAGATCATTCCTGTAAAATGAACTTAATGTCTGATCAAATGGTTAACATTTTCATGTTAACTCCAAAATGCTACTAGAAATCATTCCAATTGCCTTTAAATAACAGTGCATTCTGAAAATTCAAAATTTATTTCAAACTAAAATGTCATATTTTCCAAATCTGACATATGCAGAGTACCCACTCCTGAAATCAAGGCACGAAAGAACTGCTTAATCTCTGCTACTATTAAACTAAATGTGACAGTATTTTTCAGCTTTACTGTTAAACACTGATGGAAAAATTCATCTGACACTTTACCTCTCCTCTCCTGTCCTGCCACGGGTTTGGGCTCAGCCTCTCCTCTATATCTCCTACAAGCATGCATTCATCTCCATTTGCAGGGCTTCCTGTGGAAGTAGCATCTGATGGTGGGGCTGGCGATGAAGAGGGACATTCTACTGGTGCAATCATACTTGCAGGCATCAGTGCTCCAACAACTGCATCCCTGAAATCATTTAGGACAGATTAACATAAACCTCATTATATTCCTTTGTTGAACTTAGGAAAAAAAAAAAAATTAGCTAGTCTTCATAAAAGAAGGGAAAATTTCCAAGCTCTGGAATTTAGAGAGTAGTTATCTCCATTCTCCTTTGGGCCTGATGCTTATATATTGTGTTTTAAGACCACTATTTTATGTGATTCCCCCTTCACAAACTTTAGCACAAATACTGTACTCTCACAACAAGGAGGGCACTCTAGAATTTTATCATTCTTTCCATCCTGCCCCTCACTGCTTCCCCCCCATCATCTATCACAATTCACTTGCACTCCTTTCACATGATTTATTTGAGCATTCCTAAATAAGCTTTTTCTTTTTTTTTTTCCCCCCAGGCACTGGGAGCTTCTGTAAAGAAAACATAACAGCATAAACCTAATATCAACATCAAAAGGAAATTTAAACAAAGCTTAGGCCTATCCTTGTAAAATAATTTATATCTGACTCAAGAGACCCTAACAGATGGTTAAGCTATGCCATCTTCTGCAGAAGACAAGAATGTTTGCACACCTACCTGGCATACATGATTTGTAATGCCATCAGTATGTGGGACAATGCTTGCTGCTTGGCAAGATTCCCATCAAGTGAGAGGAGGATCTTTGCAAGGGAAGGGCGATGTGGCTTGGAACTGTTCACCCCGCTGATTTTGTTACTGGCAGCAGAAGAATCTGCATCTGAAGGGACACCTGGAGTGAGTGAGCAAAAAAGAGAAGGTGACCATTGTTTAATGGTGTAACACACCTAGAACAGATTTACCTGATTTCACGTCAAGTCAGAAACATGACTGTAAAACTAACTCTACAGTAGATTCTCAAACCACCGTGCCTACAGTTATAACATCCAAGTCAATACTGAGGCTTTGCAGCAAGAGCTTCCACAAAATAGTGTTCCACCTTGTTACTTACTCATGATGACATAAATATTTTGGTGATAAACATGTAAAACAAGTTTTACTTACATAGAAATTTCTCAAATAACAAGAATATTTATTAGGTACTCTTAAAATACTAATGAAATAATCTGCATATGTAGCTCTTGCTCTTCTTGAAATATTTTGACTTGTTTAAAAAGCTTAATTAGCAAAATGCTTGCTGCTTTTATATTCAACACAAAACATTGCTGTTTTGCCTCTCTAATTTTTAAGTCACCTACCTTAGAAACAAAAGGTAACAGTAGCATCAAGAAACTATACCAAGAGATAACACATAAGACCAATATAACAGTAGCATCCATTTATCATTAGTTCCATAAAGGTCTATCCCATATTAAAGACAAAGTCTTTGGGACATTTATAAAGCATGCTGCATTTTAATTTCCTGAAGAACAATAAAAGTTCGAACTAATGATACTTTTGAACAAGTCCATTATAACCTCCACTTCCAGGAAGACAATTTCTTGGTTGTTTTTTTTTGGTTTTTTTTTGTTTTGTTTTGTTTTGTTTTGTTTTTAATTTTTTGTTTTGTTTTTGTTTTTTTTTTTTTGTTTTGTTTGTTTGTTTGTTTTTGTTTTTTTAAATGTGTATGGTTTTGTTTTTGCTTTCTGGTGTTCTTTTGAAAGACAGTTTTCTTTTTGCATTCTTCTACCACCTATTAAACCACACACACAACTGACTCTCCAAAGGCATTGAAAAAAATCCAAAACCATCATAAGGCAATAAATACCAACCAAGATAAGAGGCACCTAAAGGGTCCCTCGCTGTCTGGAAAAGTACTGGTTCATGAACAGCTGGTGTAGCTACATCCACTGTTGTCCATGCTACACTGTGAGAAGACCCACAAGCAACTCGAGTGATTTTCTGGCCTTCCAAGCCCTGAACAAGAGTGGGCTTTCTATTGACTGTAGTAGTTCCGTTGCCTTGTTGCCCGTGGTCATTGTCACCCCAAGCGTAAACCTGCCAGTAAACATTTCCACATATTACTTTGCTTCACTGGTTGCCTCATTTAATGTATTTTTTTTAAATTCTCATGAAATAATCTTAGTGATTTGTATTATTAAGACACTTCAGAAAACCTATTGCTACAATTTTTTTTTTCCTGTTAAATTATATAGGCTTTAATGTACCCTAAAAGACAAAAAAATAAATCAAAGCAGCACTTTATCAGATGATTCATAAATTATTGCAAATTCATAAATCATCTGTTGATTCACAAATCATTCAATGCTCACAGTGAACAGTAAGTTAGAAAAATTAACTGCACAGTAATTACACTGGGGATCTGAATCAATACTGTGACAATAATGTTGGATCCCAGTAGAAATGTCTGTTCATAATACCATGACTGCTTCTGCATTTCAAGAGTGAGAAACAGTAAATGGATTATGAAGCTAGGAAAATACTACAAAAGCTACTATGACATCAACATTTAAACTCCAATAATAGTATGAAAGTTAATACATTTTAAATCACAATAATGCTTATATTTATTCAGGACTTTAAAAAGCATTTCAATAGAAGTGTTTATTCCATTTAATCACTGCTGATGCCATTACATTCTTCGTCCTCAACAGTTTAGTTTACTCCCTTCTGGATCAAGGAAAAGGGGAATGCAGGGTGATGCACAACGTACCTGCCCAGTGTCAGTAACTGCTAGACAATGAAGTGCACCTACAGCCACGTGCACAATCTTTTTACCCCTCAGTCCTTCCACAACTTGTGGCTTTCGTACATGTACATCTGTGCCATGGCCTAGCCTGAAGTAGTCGCCCTTACCCCTGCAACAGACAGCAAACGTAAAATTAAAAACAATTCTATTGTTCACACATTCCTCTGTCAAGGCAACTTCCCAAATCAAAATACTGCATTTATTGCTGGGATTAAACACAAGCACCAAGCAGCAAATTCTTCAAATCTGAATTACAAAGGCCTAAAAATAAGGATAGCTGCAGTTCTGTGACTCTGTAACTTTTCACCTCAGTATAGAACAGGCATCATTATGACTGCTTTTTCATATATAGTGCAACTGTGATCATATTTCATTTCCTCCGTTGCAAAAAACTGCAAATGAGAAATGCTTACATGCTTGCAAAATTGATGTGTTTTGATAGACTTGGCCAGGTTTATACAGGATAATATACAGGATAAATCTAACAATAACGGAACCTGTAACAAGTCTACTCACGTGAAAAAATATAGGGGCACTAACATGTTTTCAGAAGAGGTTCTTAGGCCTCCTTAAGTTAAATTCATCTAAAATTGTTATAGACAAACTGCAGTAAAAATAGATTATACACAAAAGTAATGTAAACACTCTAAAATGTCTCTAAGAATGTCAGTAAAGAAGAAAAATCCCCTGAGGCAACTTCTACTGTGTTTTCAGTAACCATTCACTCAGCTCTGCTGCTCATCACCCCACCATCAATTTTTCTCAAGGAGGGTTATGTAATGCTGGAGGTGAATGAGATATATAACACTGTTGCCTACCTAAAGTTATAACACAGAAGTTGTGATTTTTTCCCCAGAAACCAGTAAAAATTCAAGAAAATAAAAAGTGTAGAAGCTATTGAGCCATCCTAAAGTGCAGACATACAAAACTGAAACAGACCCAAAAAAACCTCACTGTAGATATTTAATGTCATGAAGTAGCTGTAGATTTTATGACTAGACATAACAGTGTTAAGAAGAAAGCTGGGGGAAGAAAAGAATGAACAAGAATTTTGCAAAGAGTTTGTAAATACTCTCAAATTCCCTTTCCTCTTAGTCATCACTACAGAATAATTTAAAACAAGGAGGAAAAGTGAGAAATACGGTTTCCAGTGGCCATTCTGAGAAATTACATCTCTGCTAGAAGCTCATCTCCCTTTTAAGAACAGAAGTAACTTTAAAAAATGGAAGTTTTGTGGATTTCTGTTATCATCCACCAATTGCTGACAAACTGTACAACAAAAGTTACAATTTTAAAGTCTTCTTGGTTTTGATATACATCAAACAGGTCATAGTTTTATTACTGAAGGATGAGGTAGGACCTTGATCTGGTTAGAGCTCTGAAGATGATCTGCCATAGAAAAAGCTCTTAAATTTTACAGAAAGGTTTACAAACTCAAAGCCAGGTTTGTGTTCAGAACCAATCAAATAGAAGAAAAACAAAAAGGGCATCTGAATAACTCTCAGTGATTATTTCATATCTGTTCTTGCTTTGAGGTATCATTACTGGGAACTCAGTGGCCTTCTGAGCACCAATGAGCTCTGTAGAGACCCTGTGCTTCCACTGAAGTTCTTCTCATTTCCTCTGAACTTTAGCTTCCTTCCTTACTCTACATCTTTACTCTGCCAGTCTCTGCTTTAGCTGTGGGCTACACACAAAACTGTAATTCTCAGGTTCTCTTTTTTTCCACTCTACTCCAGAATCTTGAATTAACAGTCCTCTACACACTCCATTGCTCCCAAAAGAGGGCATGATCTTTCTCTCCCTCCACCAGTTCGGTTAGACCCAGGCATCTCAACAGAGTACAATACACAACTGAGCACACTACAAGAGACAGCAGGAGTTACAGCTGGAGTAGCTGAAAAGACCACTGCTTGTCTCAAAGAGCTGCCAACTTAAAATACAAAGCACACAGGTAAAGCACAGATGGCGTTAAGAGAGTCAAACAGCAATAAATACAGCACACAGTTAGCAGTTGCTTTATTAATACTTGGTGGCAAATGTAGCATACCATGTCCACACCACTCCTGACTTGGTCAGTGCCAGGGAGAACTGCGCACCACACTCAATCTGACAAACGCCTTGGCCGTTCAGTCTCTCAATGTTCTGAGGAATGTTGCAACCTTCACTTCCTCCTCGGCCCAGTTTTCCAAAATCACCGTCACCCCAAGAAAACACCAAACCTAGCAAACACAAACTGCAAGTCAAACAGTGATCACAGTACTCCCTTGTGCTAGAAAGCTTCTGGAACAAGACATTCCTACCTTCATCTGTCAAAGCAAGAGTCTGAGCATCTCTGCTGCCACAAGCAACCTGAATGACTCGGTGGCCAAGAAGCACTTTAACCTATGAAACAGAAAAAGTAAACAGGACATTGCAAATAAGTTATGTTTTAAAGCCTTACAGACATTTTTAAACTCTTTATGATTGATCTCGATCATTGTGCCCACCCTGAACGTATCATTTACCAAAGGATTATCAAGCCTTGCTCACTCGGGAAACAACAACTCTCAATTACGGTAGTAGCCTCCACCAGCTATGTATCCAAGTTACAGGACATCAATGTTAAAAACAGCACTAGCCATTTTACATCACTTCCCAAGAAAAAGAAAGAGTGGATCTTTTTGACCTTTCTGAAATACCTTGTCTGTCATTAGAGGTATGTCTACCAAAACTTCATTTAGATCACTCCAAAATCCTATCTTCATACTGCTTTCATGTTTTTTTACTTTGCATACCATCAGAGACAAGAAATGTTTATTTTACCATCTTAGGCTTCAGCTGTGTGGTATTATCTCCATGTCCTAGCCTCCCATATTCTCCAAGACCCCACGTATAGAGTTCACCACTAGAGGTAATGGCAGCACTGTGGGAACTACCGCAAGCAATGTCACGGATGCGTTTGGTTTTCAGTGCTTCTATCAGTCTGGGTTTATCACAGTTCCTAGAGAAAATGATTAAAGAATTCATTCTGTTAATTATGAAAGAGCTGCAAAATATTCTCCAATCTCCATAACCCAAAAAAATTTTGGGCAGTAATTAAGAGTAACCTAAAGTAAGACACATGATGATTCCAAGGTGTAATCTTTAGTAGCACCATAAATCTAGAGCTTGCACTATTTTAATGTGCTTCAAAGTTTATTTAGAGAAAGACGCTAAAAAACTAAATTGTCTAAATTTAAAGAAATAGGTATAAGCTGCAAAATCTTAGGTGATGAATCAATTAAAAATTGTGTAATACAAAGTGAAAGCTGATATCCTGTCATTGTCTAAGGCTGAGCACTTTGTTATCTGTTGACACAGAGCAAGGCAGTAAGATTAAGAGATGACACTCCCATCCCAACAGTGCTCTTGTCAAGAGAGAAATTGGAACTGGAATTTACTTCTGTGAGAGTACTGGAAACCTCTACTACTCATATGGTTACAATATTCTATAAATTCTGGGAAGTGTTTCTACTCCAGTTTTTCCAATATCGACTGTGTATCAGAATCACTATTAGGGTTTTTCTGTAATTACACATGGCCTTTGAACAACTTGTCTGAGAGCTCCAAGTCTCACTTTTAATAAAATTACAGCAAACATGAAGCAGTTGAACAGTAAACAACAATACTGCTCTAATCTGACACCCATATTCCTGTGAATATTTATATGTTGTCATATATTAACCATCTGAGTTGGGCACTGTAATTTTTTATGTATTCTGAGAAGGTATTCAAAATATATCAGAATTACAAACAAATATTTCCCCTTGGACTATAATTTTGTTGGTTTTGGTTTTGTTTTTTTTTTTTTTTTTCTTTCAAAACATTTTTCTGTGGTGCATACAAAGAACAATCCTGAGACAATTCAAATTTTTCTCAAAGCTGTCCTGTGGAGGATTCAACTACATATTACTAAAAAGTGTGAAAAATTGATTTCTGGCTAACAAGTTTGTGAACACAAGTCTAAAGAAAAGGGCTACAAAATACTCTGTCAGGCTTATGTTACGAGCTGCTGCAGCTCAGGGGTGTAAAACTGCTATGGTTTTACACCTCAAGGCACCTCTGTAAACCTCACCTCACAAAAGAAACCAAAAACTATGTCCAAAAGTGCATCATTTCATCAGTGACATTCAAAAATACTATTAAAGACTTTATCCATTAAGTTTGTTACAAATACTATATTAATTGAATGCCTCCTTTTTAAATGGCAGAAGATTGCTACAAATCCTGCACCATAAATCAACACACACTGCCAGGGGGGGGAGGGGAGAAAAAAAATCCTTTCAGAACACAATTTTTTAATTCCCATTGTATTAAGCATCTTGTCATTGTCAGTAGGGGTCTGCTGTGTTATAACATTTGATGCTAATTAAACAGAAACAGCATGACGGAAATACAGACAAATTTGGCATCCTTACATGCGGCTGAAGTGACCAAGTTTTCCATCATCTCCTTCACCCCACGAAAATACCTTCCCATCAACAGTTAATGCCATAGCATGCCGGCCACCTAAAAATGTAAACATAAATTTAAATTTTTCAAGCAGGCAGGAGGTCCATCTAAAATCTCAGGAATTTGATACTGCTGTAATTCTACAATGTAACTGTATGAGCCTTTCAAAGCAATACACATTACTTATTTTCTTAAGGATTTATGTGATTTAATTTAAAACAAAAAGCTTTTATGAAAATGGGTTTCCTTGCATAAAAAAAAGAAATCATGACTCAATTTGCTATTTGCAATGCCCCAAGAGAAAATGACCTGGTTTTATTTTAAAATATTTGAAATATATCAGATATGCCGGGGCATCACAGCACCCAAGAAAATTGCAAAGCAACTGTTTCCAGGTTTATTAGGTTATGTTTATGTCCATGAGAACAGCAATAGTCAGTACCTGAGTGAACAGCCACCTTCTTTACCACATAGTTACTGAGAGCTGTAATCTGGCGGGGAATAGGCACAGTTCCACTAGATATTCCTAAACCCAGTCTTCCATTTGTGGCTTCTCCACAGGCATATACTTTACCCTCTACAGTCACTAAAATGGAGAAAAAGCAGTTGAAACATCATTAATGTTTCACAAGATGGAAATTTTTTCTGCCTTTAAATAATTGTATTTAAACTTGTATTACCTGCAAAAAGGCTTTTGGATCCTCCAGCTACTTGTACAACATTCAAAGCAGACAGGGTCTCAGAAAATGAAGGGACCTTTATCTATAGCAGACACAAAATAAAAATCATCACAAAAAAGAAGCGTTTCTTAAGTGATAAACCACTTAATCTAACATGGGCTTTTGGGTTTCTTAAAAATATATGAAACTTGTATAATTCAGACACTTGACACATACCAGTTCACATACACCAGGCAATAGACAGAAACCAAGAAAAAGTATTTAATGCTGAAACCATGATAACACAAAACTTGAAGAAAAAATAAGAAATGAAATGTGCTATAAGCCAGGACTTTCTTTTTAGTAAAGTTTTCTTGAGAAAACTAAAGAAGACACAGAGTTAACTTTCTCCTTCCTGGAAGTCACTATGTGGATATAATAGTATACATTATATTTACAACATAAAGAAATTCTCTCTTAACATACTTTTCAGATTAATGATATCTTAAATCAATTAAACATTCACTATGTATCTCTCATCTTGCATTGTTTTTAAAATTATGTATGAATGGATGGATGCAAGGCTGAAATTCCTCTCAAATTACAGTGCATTACAATCAAGTTACACTAATGAAAAGATGAGAATTCAACAGAGGGCTACACGTTTTTAGAACAATTCACTATCATATAAAACATGATTGATAAAAATCAAACTGGATTTCAAAATAATAATCAAAACGCAAATTTTCCGAATTTTTTTTTTGTTCCCCTAGCAAACATCTACATGTCTTGACAATAAAAACCTGTCAAAAAAAAGCTACAAGGAGTAGGTTTTAACAATAAACTGTAAAATTCTGATTGCATTTGAATTAATTTTGAGTTGTGTGAGACTTGTGTATTTTATTTTTAGTTGTTTTTGTTTTGCACCTAAGTATGAAAACAACAAACATACCTTGGAACCTTTCAGCCCTCCCAGCTGGTCTTTGTCATTCAGTCCCCAAACAAAAACTTTGGTTCTTATTGTAGCTGCCGATTCGAGCCCAGCTGCCTTCTTTCTAACAAGACTGAACACATTGAGGGGAAAAAAAAAAAGACTAAGTCAGTTTAGCAACCTGCATTTTATAGCATAGGCACCTTTTTACTGTATTTACTGTTTTAAACAGTGTCAGTCCTCAAACTACATCACCACAGTTAATTGGTGGCTATAACAAATAAAACCCCCAAAAACCCAAAATGTTTTGCTGAGCAGTGGTAAATATACACACGCCACATACCAAATATAAACACATCCAAGTTTTTAGCTAGGATTTTAACTCCAGTTATACTGCAAAAGCAGAAGAGTTCTACAAATTTTTATCACCTTATCAGTGTGATAATCTTAAAGAAGTTACTTATCAACAAATGACCTACTCACAATTCTGACGAATTAAGATACTGATTTCTCTTTACCATTTGACCTAATTAAGTTGCTGTTTGATTACAACAATCTCCTGAATTACAGGAGTATACAGGCACTCAGGTTCTTTCTCATTTCCCCCCATCCCTTCAGTTACCTACCTCCCGGAGTTTGCTTTATCATCATCCTCTTCCTCATTATCAGAAGCAAGGAAAGGGACTGCAGCCAAATCTTCATCCTCTGCACGTATACGTCCCAGTATGCTGAGGCCATGTATTTTGCAATCAATCCCAGAGCTTCTGCACTGCTTGACTGCAATCTCAATATACCTGTGGTACTAAGAAGTAAAGAAAACTAAATTCCCATCTCTTGGGTCCTATATAGTATTACAAAACATGGGAAGGAGTGAGAACTTTTGCTTGACTTCCTCACCTTCAAAAAAATGAACCTAACTTTAAATATTTGGCTCTTCAGCCCTACATAATTCATACTTCATGGCCTCATTAAGAATTACTTTGCTTCTAAACTTCTAAAAACTCATTATGCATTTCTCCTTGCTGTTACTAAAAAGATTTGAACTACTATCCAAATAAGCTTTATCACCCACCAAAACTATCCCCAAATTTAAGTTTATTCCGATGTCTTCTTAGTTCATAGGTATTTTGATTTATAACAAAAAACCTAAAATATATTTACTACAAAGGCTATTACAGTCACCCTGTGACTATGGTAAAACTTATCCAGATAATTTACTAAACTGCCAGAAACAGTGCTAATTTAGAGGAGAAGTAAAATATCATGCTTTAATAATCTCAACTGCACTTTTTATCATCCTTTTGCAGTACAATATTTTTCTGTTGCACACAGGAGTAACTCACACACAAACTTCACTTACCTCTGTACAATCACTGAGAAGAGGCACTGTGGTGTCTGTCGGATTTATATTGATTGTCTTTAGCTCTATAAGGTTATTTAAGGAATTCCCTCCTAGAGAACAAAACATGGAAATAAAAATATTTTCAGATACAGTGTTTATTTCATAAAGAGGCACTATATGTATTAGATAGATGGCTATGTTAACAACATATGCAAACTGCATAAATATCTACTGCTGAATGCACAAAAAAAAAAAAATGTATTTTTCAGACTTCTCAGAGAATATACACGTACCTGAAACTACAACTAAAGAGGGCATGTAACTGCTGTCTGCAGGGTCCACTACCATCTTTAGTCTGTGAACAAGAACATCTGGAAAAATCTCCAAGCGAATCCAGTGCTAAGGGAAACACAAAATTTCATGTTCAGACAGCATTGTTAGCAACACCATAGGGTTACCAAGAATAAATATGTGCTGGATTTGAAGAAAGCATGAAAAACATTTGTGAATGGTACATAACAGCTGCAGCACATGGAAACTGGCCGAAAGAAAATGACTTTGTGAACTTCTCCCCTGTCCAGCCTCCAAGCATAAGAGAAATAGTTGCAACAAATTATTTATTTCACCCACAAGCAACACCAATGAGAAGATTAAGAATGCACAATACCATTCAAAGTCAAGAAATGGGCTATAATGTAAATTTTTTTATTTGTAAATGTCTGAGGACAGCCTGAAGGAAGGGTACTTGTGGATATTCTCAGCATGGCCATCAACAGAGCATCATAACACATTGGACAGAAGCCTAGCTGCAAATCCTGGTGTCTGGGCTGGACAAAGAGCAGTGCTACAGGCCAATGAAACTGGTAAACCATAAACTAAGGAGCAGTGCTTATTGTGAATGATCTGGATGCAGCAGTCAAGTGTGTACATCAAGCAAGCTTGCCAATGACATTACACCAGAGGCAGCTGTGGACTCCCTTAAGGGTAGAGAGGCCTTACAGAGAAACCTGGATAGACTAGAGAGCTGGGCAATCACCAACCGTGTGAAATCTAACACAAGCAAGTGTCAGATTCTGCACCTTGGGATGGTGTATTCCTGATTATATGCACAAACTGGGGGACGAGACTGTGGACAGAAAGAGACCTTGGGGGCTGGGCTGATGGCAAGTTGCATATGAGTCAACACTGTGCCCTGGCAGCCAAAAGGGCCAACCACATCCTGGGGTGCATCAAGCACGGCACAGCCAGCCAGTCAAGGGATGTGACTGTCCACCCTACACTGCACTGGTGCGGCCCCACCTCAAGTACTGCATGCAGTTTTGAGAAACTCAGTTAATCTATTAAAAACTATTAAGAGATCAAACTATTAAGAGCGTGTCCAGAGGAGGGCGACCAAGATCATGAAAAGTCTTGAGAGCAAGGCTTACAAGGTCACTTGGTTTGTTCAGCCTGGAGAAGAGAAGGCTGAGGGGAGACCTCATTCCCATCTACTGCTTCCTCGAGAGCGGCAGTCGAGGGAGAGGTGCTGATCTCCTGTGGCTAGTAATCAGTGATAAGACAACAAGGAAATGGAATGAAGCTGCACCAGGGGAAGCTCAGATAGGGCATTACGAAAAGGTTCTTCACTGAAAGGGTGGTCAGTCACTGCAACAGGCTCCCCAGGGAAGTACTCACAGCACCAAAACTTTCAGCATTCAAGGAGCATCTGGATGACACTCTCAGTCACATGGTTTAGCTGTGGATAGCCCAGTGCGGAGCAGGGAGTTAGTCTCAGTGATCTTTACGAGTCCCTTCCAACCCAAGGTATTCTATGATTCTATGAAAATAAGGGAGTTCTTGGAGGCAGTTTTAGCTAGTGAGAGCATAGGTGCTCTTCGTATTGCAACAAATTCACTCCAGTAAAATATAGTCAATGTGACTGATAAGAACAATCGTCATCAGTTGTTATACTGAAAAGGCAATTATAATCATATAACCAGCTTCAGAATAGAATAATTACCCTGCATTTCAAAAATCACACAAATTCCTTCTAATTTACAGGAAATAATTAGAAAGATGAAGCACAGCTTTAAAAAAAACATAGGCACATTTCCTATGAAGAAACAGTTTTGTACTTCAGCTGTCTGATTTTACTACTGTTCTATCTCACACAAAGGTAGCAAACAAACATATTACTAAGGAAAATACCTCTCCTCTTAAGGAATCACAGAATCATAGAATCACTAGGGTTGGAAAGGACCTCTAGGACCATCAAGTCCAACCTTCCTCAAGCGCTACATCTACTCGTTTTTTGAGCACCTCCATGGATGACGACTCCATCATCTCCCTGAGCAGCCCATTCCAAGTGTGTCAGAATAAAACAGCTTTGGCTTTTTCTCTGGCCAAAATAAACCAGTTATACCTTTCCTTGTGAGCCAGAAGACTGCCAACACTGCTCACTGCCATCAATAAGACGTGAAGCCTGATTCACAGAGGACGAGACGTTCAAATTCTTAACTATTCTTGACCAATCATCCAGTAACATTCCCCGCTGGCTACTATGCCGCCTCTTCAGCTGCTTTCCAGAACGCCCACAGAACACCGGGGACTGACCTGCACGGTTAAGTGAAACATTAAGCACGGAGCTCTCAGAGAATGTGGCTTTCATTAAACCTAAAAGCAATGTGAATGGAAATACCAACAAATCAAAGATCTCAGGTATGTAGTCTAAAAGTACAGTACAGAAGGATGTCACACATGTATGGCAGCACTACTCACACTTCAAGGGCATAGCTCAAGATTCATTATTTTAAAAAGGAGTTTCAAGCACTTTACCTGAATATAAGTTTTCATGTCTGTCATTTGGGATAGTCACGCTTTCTATTCTTACACTTATGATTGATTTGTACCAATAAAACACGCATCATTTAGGAAAAAATAAACATTAAAAAAATAAGGAAAATTACTCTCTTGAGGAATGTAAGACACTAAAAGTAATTGCTAAAGTGAAATGACAAAACATCTACAGGGGTGTGCAATCCTTAAACTGACAAAAGACTTAAACCTTGAAAGACTAACAATCCTGACTATTAGCTACTTGAAATAGCCCTTCCTTTAGAAATACAACCCAAAATTTATGATACATACTTCAAAATACAACCCAACAGCACATGAATTTTGTAAACCACCACCGCATATGAAAAATATGCCACCGATTGTCAACAAAAATCCCACACAGGGCAATAGACATAGCTAAGTTAAAACACCCAGAAATTCTGAATCTGCTTCAAGAATGAGATGGTTTAGGGAGGTGTGGATGGATTTCCTCTCTGCAAAATCCCACTTCTGCTTTCCTTCACTGATCTTTGTAGCTTCTAGAAAGCCTGAATAAAAGAATATTGTAACTCCTCTAGCCCCATGCAGAGCAAGGGGAAGAATTACAGATTCACACCACACTAGCTGCACAACATTAACTGATTTATTAATGTAAAGTCTTTCTTGCCCTTTAGACAAAGTAAGATACACATGCAATGCGTGTTCATGATTTCTAGTAGGGAACCAGTTTTGTTCATTGTCCAAACCAATTAGGCTGGCTGCATTTAAATACGAAGAGAGTTAGTCCAGAAGCCAGCATCACTGTGCAAATACCAGGGATCTGACTGATTTTCGACAGAGGTAGAGGAAAGAAACAGGAGTAAAAGAAACAGAAGCTAGTGTGAAGTAAGTTTTGCATAACACAACCCAAAAGTTCTGGAGTTGAAATGGCTGCACCTATTCTTGTCTTAGAAACCAAAAATTCTGATTATGAGTCTTTCAAAAGGCTTGACTTTCCTACCACACCTTCCTGGAGTCTCCATCATCATGGAGGAAAGGAAGCAGCAGCCATCACATACTGATACGCAAAACTACTGAAGGGCAGCTGAGTTGTAAAGAAGGTACCTTAGCTATTTCAAGCTGCACCTGCTGGCATGAGGATTCCATTCACCTGCATTTAGGCTGACAGCCAAAGGCAAGAGGATTAAAGAGTTATATTTTACTCTTTTTACAGCTGAAAACACCGTTCAGACATACAGAGTTACTGTCAGCCATATTTTAACTGTTTTAACACTACCAACAAAGTTTAAGGGTCCATGTTTTGATGTAGTTCACCACATGCAATTGTAGCAATGCTCTATGTTAAAAATGTTTTGTTGTCTAGAGGGTCGGTCTGAACACTAATTTCATTCTGTTAAGGATCTGAAATGTATTTTTTTTCAAAGCAAATTCAATGCTTTTTAAATTAATCCAAGAAACACTTAGATTCTGAAACATACCTGGTTCATTTATTCTGCCAAAAGTATGTCGAGTGTTATGCTTCCTGGTTTTAAAACAGGTTTCACAAAAGTCAAAATCATCACAGTTTCTGCATTTGAATCTAGGCCCATTGATAGGAAACATCTGACAGCCATCACACCTGATTTCACAAAGAACAATGAGTAAATACACTTCCAGCAGTTTTCATGGTGCAAGTTAATTGTAACACAAGTCAAGAGAGCAGAATCAAGACAATGAGGCTAAAGGGTAACCTCTATACACTAAGAAAAAATGTAAAACATCACTCACGTGACTCCAGGATGAATGCTGGGGACCAGTTCCATTTCTGACAACAAGCCAGTCCAATGAGACTGCTGAGGAAAGTCTACAATGACATCTTTTCCATTGGCACTAAAAGCTGTGACAAAAACATGCAAAAAATACACGTTGCAGATCTCTATGAAATGAAGAAGGAAGTGTCCACTGCAGCATCAGACTAGAAACATGTAATGAAAGTCACTTTCTCAAGTAATCTTCTATTTTAACAGAACTATGCGTTAACCGTATCGGATAGCCTGGAATGGGCAGAGGCAAAGGGTGTTCTAAAGATTTTTTTTAAGCATATATATTATATTATTCTAGTTAAATTCCTTTACTCTGATTTATTTTTTTTTTTAAACAGTTCCCAAAGGGTGAACAGTATTTCTAAGCACAAATACAGCATGACCAAAATCTGTACCTCTTCACAGAACCTATGCCCCACAGATTACTTCTATAACATTTCTTAGTTTGACAGTAGTGCACTCCACTTTCTTCTCAATTCCTTAAGAAGTCTTCAAGTTAGATTTGCTTCTTAAAGGGAAACCATTTGAGGTTCATCCAAAGCATTAATGAGACCTACAATAGGAATCTGCACAGATTCTTAAAGACCCATACTGTATGTGAATGGAATGGCTCCAACGCAGATGAACAGACCAGCAAAACGGGCTGCCACAGCCTACACATCCATAAATTTCTCACAGACACCAAATGTATTCTACACTCCCTGATCATGACCCAACACTTCACAAAACAGCGTTATCTGTGTGTCTAGATTCTCTACTTAAAGACTGCAGAAATTCTGTGTGGTTTCCAGTTTACTACCCCCCCATGCCCCATTTTGAATATACATTACCTTTGACAACTCCCACACTTCGGTGAGTAACTGATCCCCATTTGTATTTGGGTGTGGTAACAGAGCTTTTCACACGCACTTTATCTCCTATCTTGATATGAGAGGCAGAACTCTGAGGTGGGAATCCTGGTAGTTGCAAGAATAAATGCATGGTGAGTGGTTCTTCCCCTCCAAAAAGAAATCTCCCTTAGTGTAACATTTAGGTTTTTTTTACTAAAAGGCAGTTAGCAGTGAACTTACCTAAAAGCTCAACATGGATATATCTGACCCAGTAAGTGCCACCCTTCTGTTGCCAGTCACACTGTACGTTCAGGTCATGCAAACCATCTCGATCCAATTTAATAACTTTGCCTACGTCTCCTTCACAAACTTCCTCATAGGTTCTGCAGCACCTAACCATCATCCCCACCTATGGAAAAAGGACAACAGAATGCCACACAAAGAATTTGGTACCAGAAGGAAAACAGATGCAAGTAGCTGTTGATCATCATGCTTACCTGAATATTCTCCCTCACATACACAGCATAGTCATCATTGCTTAAGAAATCAGCTCGTTTCTTATAGGTCTGGCTTTCTGTTACAACAGCACCACTTGACTAGAAAAAAATCCAAAATAAACATTAAACAGTTACAAAATGTGTTTTCAATTCAGATAAATAGTTATTAGCACAAACTGAAGAAAACCCAACAAAAACAAACACATAATACCCAAGTTGCATGCCAGAATGGGAAAAATCTTCAGCGGGTCAATGCACTATAGGTCTAAACTAACATTTATGATCTTTCCAAAATGACTTGCCAAGGAATGTAGCTGCAAATTTTCCAAATGTGTGAAACAAGCTGCAAAGTTGCTTTTGTGAAATCTGCTTGCCAAAGAAAATTACAACAAACAGGATTTGTGAGTAATCTACTTAGCCTTTTGGATACACATTCACATTCCACTTGTTAGGCTACTTTTTTGGAAAGAAAAAAAAAAAAAAAAAGCACTGGTGAACAGTAAACTTCTACCTGAAGTACAGTACTAATTTTTTTTTTTGATGTTATATAGTACAATAGGATTTAAAGTATTCTCTTGGAAAAACTAGCTGATGAAAAAGAAAAGATTTTAGTTATCAGAAATTATTCCTTTCAAGATTTTAACTTAAAATTTAAGACAACTATTGCACTCCATGTGTAATGAGAACTTTCAGAAAACTTTGTTCTGTTTTGAGCATTACATCTTTTTTTTCATTCAAGCCAACATAAAGCACAGATTCTCACTGCAATACTGATGAAGATATCAGGCTTCAGTATCAAGTTAATGTCCTTCAAAATACGAGGCATTTCTTTCAGTTGCAAAATCCCACATGTGCCATAAAACTCAACATAACTCATTAAAAAGTAAATAGAAATTTGGAACCCACTTCATTTTATTGGCAAATCCTTACTGAAATCATTCTTGAAAGTCAACAGAAGACTAATATAAATTCATATTAAAGCCATCACACCAAATAGGCATTGTAAAGGTTACTTTATCACCAAAAAGTGAATATTGGTTTCATAAGCAAAAAAGTCAAGTTATTTTACTGACATCTTTTTGTCATTTGTTCTCTAATCCTCAGTTGCTCCTTGTAGCTAACAAATTTGCTTTTCAGACCAAGGGAAGGGAAGCAGGGGGGAATTAAATTAAAAAAAAAAAAAAAAAAAGTCCTCTACAAATATTTCACTATAGCATTGACTATTTTAGATGAAACTGATACCAACTATCAGGATATATATAGCTACCATTACTGAAATGTCCACCTGCATTCCACTTTTCCCCTGTGATACTCATACATAACCACTGATTATTCTTGAATTCTTCCATGACATGCCTTAGAAACATATAGCAAACAGGGTCCTCGTTACAGTCATGAAAGACTGGAACAGCAGAGCACCCCTGTATTCTGACCAAGTTCATAAAAGGAAAGAAATACAAGATTTGCAGCCAGCTTGCATGACTTAGGTTTTAGTACACTGATACTTACCACAGGGCAAGCAGCTTCAGCTTCTTCCACCTCCTCTATTATTTCCTCATCTGAATATTCATCAGAAACAGTATCCACATCAGAGAGATCCGTAATTTGGACATCGGGGTGATCCAGCAACCAGCCAACCAAGGCTTCCACTCCTAATACAGAAGACAAAATCAGCCTGTCTCTAAGGTGTCCTCCAACATTCTTAAGATAGTATCCAAAAAGAGAAGTAACAATTGCTCCCTTGTAAGCAGCATTTAATCTGCTCACAACTTTCCTTCTAACGTCATTAACTTAACTAAATTAAATACCTGGTAATCCAGAAGCACTTCCAGAGGTTCCAGACAGAGATTTTAGTGCAAATTCTATATTTTTCCTAGGAAATCCCATTTCCATAAGTTGCACTACAATGGGGAGGGGTGGAATTGGAGACTGTTTGCGTTTCTTCACTTTTGTGGGTCGAATATGTTGCACTGTGATGGGTGTTGTAGCCTCACTGGAGCTGCAGTCTTCAAACACTGGAGTGGAAGGGTGTGTAGACTCTACAGCCAAATACTGGCATACTGCCAAAGCAGCAGCCTAGGTGAGAACAAATATATCAGTTCAAGTAAAACAAGCATATTTAATATGGGGGGGTTGTGTGTGTGCCTGAAATTAAAGGTTATTTGCCAAAAAGGGTTCAGTGTCGCTTTTTTTTAAGCCTAGTTTCAATACAAATGTGAATTAGAAAGACTGATTTGTGAGGTTACTTAGCAGAAAACACGGACTCTACCTCAAGCTCTTGCTTGTCAAATATTGCTTTCACAGGTGACGGTTGCGTAGCAGCTGTCAAAAGTTGCTGTAAAAGAATCATGGGAGGCTGAGGTCCTTCAGGAGACATGTCTCCTATGTCAGGAGAGGCAACCGCTCCATCCTCTTGAAACAAAAACATTGTTTTTACCAAAAACATATAATATAAGGCAATCAGGAGACTTATTCTGAGGCCTACTGGTTGATAAAGCATATTGTTAGGTATTTCATATTTCGTCTCCACAGGAATCCTGTGGTTAAGATTAAACCATGTATGCCACAATCTTCATACAAAAAAATACAAGTTAGAAATCTGAAAATGAAACAATAGTTTTACTAAAATTAAATATGTCTAGCAAAAACTGCTCAGCAGACAGTAAATTTGCACAACTACTTTCTGAGTTTACATTTTCACAAAAAGATTATCATAAAATATCCTTCCAGGATAAACCACTTTAACATAGACAACCAATAATCTCACTGATCCCCAAAACATTGGTGCATACTTTCTGTATTGAGTCATTTGCCCTTCTAACAACACCTTTTGGGAATAGTTCCCTCTAGGCATTCGTTGCCCCTTCAATAAAGTATATATTTTTAATCAACTGGCTCAATATTCTGCAACTTTTAGATTTGATTTTGTATTCTTGCTGGCATAAACATTCAAGTTTTCTAGATCTTTACTGTGGCTCTCTCATGAAAGTCTTATCACTCTTCATTTAACTCCAATAAAAGGAAGTTCTCATATTTGAAAAAATGTAACAAACCAGTTAATAGTCTTCATGTACATATTCTGTTGTGGTCTGAGAAAAAAAGCAAACCACATCAAAAACACCACAACAGAAGTTGGGTGTTTTGTTTGGTTTGTTGTTTTTCTTTTTTTTCCCCCTCCTTAAAACTGATGGTACAAGTAAAACCATGTTCCATTCCTGGGAAAAAACTCTGACGATTCTGCTGACTTAAAACTTGGCAACTGACAAAAAGCCTCAGAAACATACAAATAAACCAATCTATTAAAAGGACATTAGACACTTCACAAATCTCTGAAGAACTAACAAACTATAAGGGCATCAACAGCTACCCTGTAAGCTGACAGAGCTATTTTATTTATTTTTATATGTAGACAGATCGTATATAGAGAATGAACTGAAATTATTACAACTGCAACTCCTAAAACTCCCTTTAAATTTATGCTTAAGACACTGTATCCTGGTACTTGTTTCACTGGAAATGCCTAAATATTTGAAGCAAAAGGAATAGCTAATTGAGAACTCAAACTTTAAGCTCTATAACAGAAGAAAAAAAAAAGGTTTTTTGCAATTACTTACAAAGCTTACTAACTATAGAAGACTTAGAAATTTAACTAACTCAAACATGTCCAGCTTCAAATATTTGACCTACTTAGTCTCCAAAACCTAAGTTAAAATATCAAAACACATTTAAAATATATGATTAAAACATTTCTGAATTTCAGTTTAGTCTTGAGAGGGCAAACCTAATTCCTACATGCCAACTGCCATTAGCAAGCATTATAGTCACATGCTCTACCATCTAAACAAACAGCAGCACACTCAGGTTGCACATCAGAATACCTGCAGGATTTAATGCACACTCCTGAACAGCTGGCTGAGATAAGATCTGCCTTAATGTATCCTGGTGAGAAAGCAAAGCTCGGCCTGCTTTCAGAATGTACAGCTTTAATTGCTGGCATCGCAGCAGATCCAAATCCACTTGACCTATTAGAAAAATTAAGCAGGCATTAGCATGAGGATTCTCTTGTATTAGAGGAGAAAGGCTATCATTCATACAAACTCAGTCAAAAAAATCAGCTTACACCTTAGCTCACTGTATGAAAGCTTGTGAGAAAATGATGATAGGAGCTAATCTGAACAGCACCTGGATAAAAAGTCTGCACACATTCTATGACCCATGCTATTAAAACCACTGACTTTCTACTTTTCACACCCTGGACTATCATAGAGCTGTGATATGGCAAAGTAAGTGCAGTTAAAATTACATGGATCCTATATTTGAAACAATTCAATATAGGAAGTCGACCCCCAAACCTTATTTACGTTTTCTCAAAGTAAAAACCAGCATTCCACTTACAGTGCAGAGTAATTTATTTGCTGGTTAAACTTGTCTCATAAATGCATATTACTCAATGTTGACCAAGAAAAAAGGTAAGGTTCCAGGAAATCCTTTTTCTTATGTACATTTGCTGTTAGCAGTATTTTTCCCAGAGCATAACCATGTATTTAAAAACACCACAAAAGAACAACAGGAATACTCCAACTGTACCTGAAAGACCCTGAGTGGGAGACTTCATTCTTTGTTTTTCTATTTTACTTCCAGCCAGATTTACTAGTTGAGCCCAAATGGATAGCATAGGTTCAGTGAAAGGCAAGTTGTTCACATTAAAAGCCACAACTGGAAGCTAGACAGTTGGAGGAATAACCAGACAAAACAAAACAAAAATCAGATAACTGTTTTCCAAAATTTTACAAAATTATTCCAAATTTCAATGAATATTAACGGAAGAGGAGAAAGTAGCACTCATTTTTCTTAAGCAGGAACGTGTAGAGAGTATTTCTATTCCCTACGTATCCTGAGCTTGCATTCGTACCACACAACTGCAGGTCTACCTGGTGAAAACGCAAGGCAGAGTCAGAGCAAGAACTGCAGTCCCTGAAGCACACCAGCTCTGACTGTGCTTACCCTAAAGTCATATTACTCAACTTGAGATCCAGATTCAAGTGAAAGACCTAAGAGTTTCTACATAAATTAGCAAACCAAGTTAAACACAAATAAATTCACGTGTTAAAGAAAACAAAGTTAGTGTTATTCCATTCTAAAGTCACATAATTTAAACTTTAATCTATTAAAACCATTAAAAAACCATGGTGATTACCTAGGGTAATGGCTTTACGCTAGAAAAGGGTAGATTTAGGTTAGACGTTCAGAAAAAAATCTTCAATATGAGGGTGATGGATCACTGGAATAGGTTGCCCAGACAGGTGGTGGAAGCCCCAACCCTGGGGACATTCAAGATCAGGTTAGATGAAGCTCTGAGTAGCTTGATCTAGTTGGAGATGTCCCTGCTTATGGTGGGGGGGTTGGACTAGATGACCTTTGGAGGTCCCTTCCAGCCCAGACATTCTATGATTCTATGAAATAAGCTAATCTCACGTACGGGGTATGAACCACACTGTCATGACTTTGGAAAATGCCTTCTCCTTTCACCTCCTCAATAAACGAGGACAGGCTTGAAAGGCCCTGTGGAGGTTTGCATGAGTACCATCTTAGATCTGCACTCAGAGCATCGCATTAAACGTCAATGTATTTACCCAATGAAGAACAAGTATTTTCTCTGCACCATAACAAGAGTCTTCAACCACACCCTTCACTGCATTAAAGCCTCAAGAGAATGAACTTACTGGTTTTAGCTGATTGAGAGGGCACACTCTACACGTTCGCATGTCGTAGAACTGTACGGTGATCTTCCCTTTAGGCGTGATGCGTGTCACCGTGCCTTCTCCAAACTCGTCGTGAACCACTTGGCCACCCAGCCTCAAGCGACTGTCTATGCCACCAATCACGGCTAACACTGCCATGAGGCCTCCCACCTCGGGATTCTCAGGGTCAGGAAAGTAGTCATCCAACACAGCCTGCCAAACAACAGTAAAATTAACTGTAGGGAGAAAACATAGACTTCCATCTGCTTTAAAATACAAAGTTAATCACACATAGTTCAATTTTAAAATTACAACACAAAAATACATATATTTATACATAGAAAAATGGTTTCATAATTACGCTTAATATTGTTTATAAACATTCAATATTTATAATTTCAAAACAAATATTGCTATAAAAATGAGCTTATTTTAAAACGTGGAAACTACCCCTTCTGACTGTTTTCCTGCAAAGATGTGGGTGATGGAGGTTAGCTGAGAGTTGATGTACTTGTTTATGAGTCCATTCCACTGGCTGAGCGAATGGAGTGTCCTCAGCAGTGCCACTATCTCTTCTGCTAAAGTACTACTGTGAGTGGCAGTTAGAGATGCTTGGGGCCTGGCCTTTCTCCTTCTCAGAGTTGATTCTGGAAAGACAAAGCAATTGCACAACAGTTACCAATTTAACATATACATTTTCTATTCAGAACAGTAAGTCACTGAGGGAAAATTCCTCTACCTCTGAGTAGTGGGATATCTGAAGAACAAGTACTAAGCAGGCTGCCTAAAAATCCGAACAGTTTTTCCACAAGAAACTTCATGTCTCTTGATCTTTCGTTTTTATCCCAGGATGGAAGTACTGCTTTCAACAAATGCACAGCAAGGATCTGAAAGAAAACAAAACTAGCGTTATTCCATTCTAAGTCACCTAATACCAAAGAAATTCTCAAACAAGCTAAGTACAGAGGACAGGCATTTTAAAAGTTATCCTTCCTTTGTAGTTGCTTCTATAATCCAGCTGTGGAAACTACAGAGCTATTGATCTTCTGTTCAGTTTGCTAAGGAGTATTTTAAAAGAAGTGCCAGTTCAAAGCCAGTAACAATTATATTGGCACATTATATTAGTGAATCCAACCTCTTCAATACTCAGGACATGGGACAAACACACAGTGAGAAACAACATAAATTACCAAAACACATAGGAAAGACAGGAATAGAGAATGGGAAGGTTTGTTCAGATTCAAGACTCATAACTTGGTACTAAGATGTATTTCAGAATGAAAGTTTCCAAGCGCTTTGCAATGAAGGTATGATAATTAAAAATCATGAGATATAAAGCTGAACTACACAAGAAGGTAAAAAGCCACCACAGTGACATCCAAAAGCAGTTACTGTGAAACTAGGGCCTCTGACAGTACAGAAGGAACAAGTTGGCATCTCTAAACTTAGACACTCAGTGCAGGACTGACAAGCAACAAAAGAAGGTACAGTGCCGCGGTGTCAAAGAGCAGATGAGGTTGCACGTTCTGGACAGGAGTATTTCACGTTTTGAGCTTCCTCATCTTCTACCCAAGAAGACCAATACAGTAGAAGTGACCAATAACAGTGAAGAGATCTCTCTTCTTGTAAACCTCTGTCAATAACACGTTTTTCTATAAACTTGAAGGTCTCATCTTTTTCTTGTTATTGTAGACACTGTTTCATGAGGAACGCTCATTTCTCTTGAGTATTCACTGAACAGCACAGACAACTCTAATGCACTAAGTCCTGGATGATGACAGAAGTCTCATCATATTAAAAATACTGCCAACAATTTGCTGGAAGATCACACAAAAATACATAGGCCTTTATGATACAAGGCTTTGGTTAAAAAATGCTCATGTCTTATGAAGAAAAAGATAAAGATCCTTAAATCCCCAAGCCTTAGGACTTCTAAGAGTAATTCTGTAATAAGGCTGCTTTTCAATCTCATGACAAAGGCACTACAAGATGCTAAGGAAAGGAGAAAAAAAAAAAAAGGGTGGAAAGGAGACAAGAGAATTACAATACCAAAATAAGATGCAAAGATGCAGCTTCTTAAGAGAGACTGTAATTAAAACAATAATAACAGTTTACTATGGGGGAAAGGACAGTAGATAATACACAACTTGATAACTTTAAAATGAAATTGCACATTTCTCCTAAACACCTTTTTGATATTCTTTTCTTTATTCAACTTCTAGGAAATATTATATGGAAATTTCTGGAATACATTTTTGTAACATTGTTTTTGCCTCTCATCTGTATAAAACTTTCAGGCTTTCAACAGAACAAGGGAGTCCATATTGCCCTTAAGGCTCAAAAACTTACAGATGTGTATTTAAACCATGAATCCTAAATGTAAGACAACACATTTTCTTTTCTGCAGTTAATTAAAAACTTAAAGGACATTTCCCATCTGTGTTTTGAAATACACTTTTTTTTTTAAAAAAAAGATTACTAAAGTCTACTAAATTCATTGCCTATCAAAATAATTTGGAAATTCACACATTACCTGTCTCTGTAGTGAAGCAGCAGTGAAAGATTCATGCCCCTCAACAATTTTCATTAGCAAAGTTATCCACTGAGATGTACTAAGAGTGCTGCACATCTGAGGCATGAGAGCTATACTTCGAATGAATCCCAACGTGCACCAACTCCTATGCTGTTCTTTATAAACTAATTTATTTGGCAAGGAAGCTAAAAACAAAAAGATATACACATATAACAGTTGACTTTTCTGCCAGCTACGTAATTCTCTTAACAGTACATGGGGTTTTTTTGGACAAAGCAGAACACTGAACTACTCCACTGACTTTACACGAACTATTAACTTCAATTCTAGAGCCTGTAATTAACTTATTAAACAAGCCTTTAAAATAATTCTCATCCTTATCCTGTCTCCTCATTTCAAAGTAGGTAACAGCATTACTTCTGAAATTACAAAGAAGCCACGGAAATGAATATGACACACTCAGTCATACTGTTATCCCCAAGCAGAAAAAGACTGTTAAGAAACTCACTGTCTATGACTACCATACACGTCCTGATGCTCCATGTCTCATGCACTTCTGCTTTTACTGCTTATGTTTTAAGAATGCTCAAGATCACTTAAGCTCTCTATGCAAACAATTAAGATTTTAAAAGCTCTGAAAATTCATTTTCTCAGCCATTAGTCTTAAAGGACTAAAAGCTAGTAACAAAAGATCTACAAAGTTACAAGACAAGAAACCACAAAACAGAAGACCGTAGCTGAACCAGGCTGCTCCTCTGTGACATACCAGATTTATCTATAGTTCCACTCTCCACAAGCATACGGAGCAGACCACACAAAGTCCTGGTGGCATCACTCTGCATGACTTCAGCATGGACGCCAGCAGAGAGACACAGTGTCTGCAACAGGTTCACAGTACTTGTCAACATCATGGAAGTAGGGTGGAGATTCCTTTCAACTTGTTCTCCTTCTGAAGGGAGACACAAAAGGCAAAAGAGTCTATGAATACTGAGTTAACATATTTCAAAGAGTTCTGAAACAAACATGATGTGAGACACTTGTAAATATTTTCTCTAAGATGACTGGACATGAAGAAGATTCCTTACTTCCAACTGCAAGAGCAGGCATTGTGCAAGTATTTTCAAGTTATCCTCTAGCAGTACACAAAAGACATTCCAAATACAATGTCAAGAATAGGGAAGCAATATGACCAGATGTACAGTTAGGCCATATAAAAAACACACTTCAGAATGGCACTGACATTATGTAAAAAAGTATGCCTTTTGGTATCTGTAAATGTAACTATTTCAACTGGATAATACTGGGTTTTTTTGGCCCACAAATATGCAACAAATGTGACACCATTCCTTCCATCCTCCTTTCTCACAGTAAAGCTATCTTAAAAAAAATGTGATCAGAAATGTACACCTATTAAATTAATCTTCTTTGATGAATCATTTAGTCCTGTCAAAGAAGCTTTTTCTTATTATATGAATTTTGTAATTCAACTAAAACTCATCTTCCGATTTTATTTTAAATTGCTTTTTTACCAGAATCATCCTCAGTGTCCGATTCCTCTGTTGTGGGCTGTGTTGCTGGTGGTGGCTCAGCTAGTTTGAGATCATATTTTCCCTCCTTCCCCATTCTGTAAGAATTTGTACTTCCTGTGTCCCACTGCACTCTAATCCAGCCATCTTCCCCCAGTTCTCCAATTACACGACCCAAACCTGGTGCGGGTCCATCCTGACAAAAGAGAGAGGCTCAAATTACACAATCAGCAACAATAATTTGTATCCAACCTTCATAAAATAACAATTCAATTTCTCGTTCACTACAAAACTTATTAAGTAAACATTCAATGATGTTTCAAAATCCAGCATAAAGTTGGAAAGCATTTCATAGTCTTTAAAAGAAATCATCCCAGTAAACTGCAGCAACACTCACACTTAATATCTTATTTGCTGTGTACATCAGTGCCATACACACCTAGTTGGAAGTCCATAAATACTGTAACAAACAAGTGTTTCAATTTCCTGTTAAATCATGAATCAGAACAGTCTCACTAAAAAAGAAACTGGATCTCCAAAAATGATGTTAAACAAATAATTAGTATATTTCATGTTAATTCTCAAAGTCTTTGAAATGTCAAGTGATCTTTAAAGCTTGAACATAAAATTCACAGACAGCCCACTGAATAGACACTTTGATTTTCATGCACCCTTTAGTGCAACTTTATGAAGAAGTTGTACCTGATCACCCCATTTCCAGTCTACTCCTCTCACCACTCTGGTACCAATTTTCATCATGGCTGCCAGCTCTGGTCCAGAAACAGGGAGCTGAACGGGTGTAGTTTCCTTTCTTGACTCTTCTAGGACCGTGGCAGAAGCTCCATGAGAAGAGGCAATCATCTCTTCTTCTATGTTGTCAGAACTTGGTCCTAAGGAGGGAAAAACATGAGAAAATTTAAAACCAGCTGCAAGTTTTTATACATACCTTTGTCACACTGAAAGTTTAATGCATGTAGGGTTTGCAATATAAAAGCAGTAAACAAGTGACAGAGTCAAATGAGCTTTTAGGAAACTGGGATATAATGGTTTTGAATGCACAGGACTTTATGTAACTAATTTTGAACAAAATTAAGTGACAAGTAATAGACACATTATAACAATGAATCTAGTGGATAAATGGTTCGACGAACAGAATTAAAGAAAACAAAACAAACCAAAAAAACAACAACAACAAAAAAAAAAAACAACCACACCAAACACCACACACCAAACACCCTTACAAGTACTCCAGTTAAGTACAAGTTACAAGAACAAATATTTGTTGGTTTTCTTAAATAATAGCAAAGAAAAAGCAGAATTTGAATCATGACAAAAAAACACCACAGAACTCCTTAGAACAAAACAGACAAATGAAGCTTCCAGCTGAAATATGCAGACTGGGGCTGATTTTAATACTTAGAACAAATTAAGCAGGTAAGGTAAGGTTAACAGTTTTTAATATTTTCATTTAAAATTTTCCATTTTTAATTTATTCATAATTTTTCTATTAAAACTACACTACTACTAAATCCTAGCAAAGGATGGGCCGAGCAAAGGCTTAGGAGAAAAATCATGACTGAATGAAGGCTACAGTCAGACTAACTTCTCAGTTGTGCTTACAGATATGGATTGTGTATTAGGGGTAAAAGTAAACAGCATTAAGTACTACCTTTTAGCAGCTAAGTTATTCTGTAGGTCAGGTACACCAACAGCTAAAAAAACACAGATTCATAAAACATGCTCTCCTCCACACAAGAAGCAATATCTTGTACCTATCAGCCTCAGTGTTGTTTGTGTCAATGCCAGCATGCCAGAATTAAGGAGAAGGCTCAAAGTATTAGCCCCGTGCTGCAGCGTCAACATGTTGAGCATAACCAGCAGGAAACGTGCTTGAGGAATAGTTCCAAGACTGGGTCCTGCTGGATTCTCATTAGTAATTGTCTGTAGTGGAACAGGCTGCACACCTAATTAAAAAATAATATAAATAACAAAGTCAATTTGTCATTTGGGAGCTACAAGAAAATAGTTTATGCATTTGCTTGACTGTTTTAAAATATCTTTTATTCTTTGCTTGTCTTTAAGAGTTTACAAGCTGAAGTTCCAAGAAACTTTTTGTCATTTATATTTTGATTGTAAAATATTACTAATGGGTAATCAGTCACCCATTGCTGGGAAACCAGCAACACTCACTTAAACACTGAAAAGTGAGTTAAGGGTGGTAGGGGAAGGTGGGTGGGGGAGATAGAATGACACATGGACAAACAGAAAGTCAATGTAATTCTCAGCACAAATCAAGGGAACTGATTTTAGGATCCCAAATATTAGGAACTTTAAAAAAAAAAAAAAGCAATATTAAAGAATTTTCTCCCCAGAAAAAAAAAAAAAAAAAAAGATTCACCTAGTTCTTTAAATTTTGCATTAGCATCTAGCAAGATGTTCCGGACATTCTGGATAGCCCACGCATACAACTTCCCAAAAGTTACTTCCAGCAGCATTCTGTTAAATGGTGGGATCAGATCAACGTCTTTCAAGCAGTCAGTAAGAGGTTCCCTTCATAGAAAAACAAGAACAAAAAGTAAGGGTTTTTTTTTCTTGCTGAAGAACTGTGAAAGCAAAAGCAACCAAAAGTTTTACCCTATATTGGCTCCTTCTGGAATAAGCCTCTGCCATCCACAGAACATAGCATACTGCACAGATGGGAGCAAGAAATTTTTGGCTGCCAATTTCAGGATAGTATCTATTCCCTCCAGACGAACTTCTGCTCTTTCCAACTGCAGAAGGGAGGAAAAAAAATCTGTCATACTTATGCAAACCGCTAGAACACGCAAACCCGTTTTCATCCATTTTACCTGTTTTAATAAACACTTTCTCATTTTTTCTACATCTACTGGCTCTTCTTTAAGTGCAAATTCAACAATGGTGTTAAGGAGGGCAGACTGTGGATACAAGCCTTGGACATTTTGCTTCAGCCATTTGTATTTGTGAACACCTGCAACTGTAGTCAAAAGTGGCTGCCACTTATCCTGCAAAACAGGAAGGTAGAGTGTTAAAACATTTTGAACAATTTAAAGTTATATTGCTGAAAATATAAGTTATTTCATGTAAAATCATGTCCAAATCTTAAATACTAGGAGGGAATAAAACAAACACCCCAAAACTTCTTCAAAGCCAGAAAAGAGTTTACTATTATTTGTAACTCACTATCTTGATTAAAATTGCTACATAAAATACATTAATAATAAAAAAGTACAAAGTAACCTGTCACTACCTTTTATATTGAAATGAAGCTTTATCTGAACACTTCCAAGATTACTTATAATCTAAAAATTAGAGAAGATATTTTTACATATTTTAAATACGTAGTACACAACCTTGTTTTCAATTATTATTCCAGCTTTCACTAAAACAATGCTCCGTGCTTAATTATATATCCCAAACACCATTATCAGAATAGTAGAAGTTATGTTACAGCAAAGATGCTTTAGCTCATATTTTTTTTCCTATTGTTATCTTTATTCACAAGGTTGATTAAAACTCTGATATCCTACCTTGGGTGATTTGATTGGTATGGGCCTTTTATCTATCGGTACAGGACTGTGGGGTACAACACAGGACTCTTCTAAATCACTTTCTTCATTTCCAATTTTGGATTCTTCCACATCAGCAGATTCAGATTTTTTTGGCACTAGAAATAAAATCACTCTTTCATGTAATCTGTTAAATGACAACCTACACATACAGAATGCTTACCATCTGCCTGTAATAAAATGGCAATGTACTCTTGGTGAACTCGTATGCCCAACTATTATCAAATTAGCTCTGGTAGTATCTTCAATATCCTTTTATCTTTGAAGATCAACTTCAAAAGCACTTTGGTGTTTGCTCAACACATAAAGAACTGTTTCACTGGAAATAAATTAGACTACACTGCTTTAATAAAACATGACTTTTAATAAGATGTCACTTCTAGTTAAGCTTTACTAAAACCAGTTCAGAGAGACTGATATTGATTGATCATTTTTAATATGCTGCAACACAAAGAAGTATGCCTCACCTAAACGGGACTCTCTTGTCTGCCTGTTCTTGCTGTAAGAACTGACAAGTGGCTACTGATTTAGAAAAGTTAATGAAAATGCAGCAGAAAGCCAATGGCTCTGGTGCTTTAGTTAACAAGGGCCTCAAATACGCAGCAGCAAACCTTGGAATGAGATTGATTTTCATTGTTCCCAAGAAACTACGTTAACAATACCTTACCTCTTTTCTTCCTTTTTTCTCTGATTATTTTTTGAGCTACCCTTCGCCATCGGGGCAAGGAACTCAGAAGTTTAAATTTAGACATTATAGAGAGATCATTGCAAACTGCAGGACGTAGTTCATTGAATAAGAATCTCAAGCGCTCAATGACGGGAGCACAAACTTCCTTGTAAGAACGTCCTTGTTCTTGATGGGTCTAAAAAAGGCATTGAAAGATTAGGTTACTGTTTAATATACAATAAAATGAACAAAACACAGCTCTAATAAAACAATTCAGATGAAAAACAATCTAAACTTCAGTAGATAAGAGGCTTACCTTGATCAGTGAACATTTTGCTTGGTAGACAACACGGCACACATCCACTACAGATTTTGGTAAGGTTTTGTGCTTTACCTGGTCAACTCCCAGCGTACCAGGATGAACAAGAGACAGGGCTACGTGACCTTGGTGGGAAAAGACAATCTCTGAATATGCATTTCCAAAATCACCCATAGCAGACTAAACTGATCCAAACCATATTCTAGGACAGCTATACCACAAGCCTACCTACCCAAATCTTCATGCTTCAGAAGACAACATAATAACAAACGTCCTACTTCTTCCACGGGATGTTCAGGAGGGAATGTGATCGGTGTTGTTAAATGACATTGTTTACAGTATCTCTCTATTTGACACAGGAAGTCCTATAAAAACACACAACAGCCTCTATTTAACTTCATTTTCAAATAAAACAAAAAGATCCAAAATACTGCAACCCGTATTTAAACAACACTACAGAACCTCCACAATCTGAACTAATATTGAGAAGCAAGATAGGACACACAGTATGCACTATTTAATACACAGCAATTACAATTCAGCACTACCAAAAATACCCTGTATCATTCTTGTATGAAGAACAACGTGGCTCAAGGACAAAGATACTACTGCCTTCACCTCTTCCTTAGATAGCCAGATCAACTAACATAATTTTTTACTGTCTTCTCCTGACTCACCATTATTGCTAGCCTCTGTTTCAAGGACTTATCTGGGGTTTTTTGACAAAGGACCTGAACTCAAAGGGTTAGAAAATCTGAGGGTATTACAAAAGACAGCGATCAATGTAAATCTTAGCGGTTTTCATAATATTCATGACTACAGCTAGACGAAACCTGAACCCAAGGCATGAAGGGACTTCAAGACAAATGCATGCATGCACTTGACACACAAAACGTTTGCACTTTGACAAAGAAAAGTCCAACTTAGTTCAGTTAGAGGTCAGCAGGGTCTGGCAATACTACAAAAACTTGACATTGAAAGTAATGCATTATTAATATTTTTGTAAGAATGCATTTAAATTTTTTTGTTCTCCCACTCAAAAATCCAAAAGAACTGTATTCCTATAATACACAAGTTTTATCTATTAGCAGTACTCAACCATTTCTTTCACAAAAGGTAACTCTGAAATCACTTTTTCTATTGTTTTGCTATAACTTCTGAAGAATTTTCACCAACAAAACTGTTTCAGGCCACCACTGTCACACTTCAGCAACATCTTTTGTGAACAGAACTACCGAGGACTTACCTTCACAGTGTGATCCTGAATGTTATTATCTGCAATAGCTTGGAGAAAAGGTTGTGAATGGTCACTCAAAGTTAATCGATGTGTATAAAGTTTTGATTTATTTGGAGTAGTGTTACCAGGTGAACTGCAATGGTCTTCATCTTTTTCTTCATTGTAACTGTAATGAATCTGACTAGTTTGCAAGCCTCCAGAAAAGATAGATGACTTCAACCACTCTAAAAAGTAAGAAAAGAAAACACAAATATATACTCTGATGAAAGATTAAGCTACAAAGGCCCAACAGTTCCCTCGGATAGAAAGCTTCAAACAAGGTTTAGCAGCTCTTGCACTTGCTGAAACTTTTTCACAGAAGGGTTCTGCAACTAAGAAATAATTAACTAACACGGTAGCCATCACCTATCAGGACCTTAGCTATTTGGATGTGATTAATATTGAGTTATACCCTCTATTCACCTGCCTAAGATACCCAACAAGACAGATCAAAGGCCAGATATGTCAGGCACTCTTAACTGAACGTGAATTAGTGAGATACCTGTGCTATACAGTCTTTTTTTCTCTTCCAGTAGTCTATTGTGCACATTACAAAATTCTGTATATTTAACTGTTCAAAATTATCTAATCCCCATTTAAATCTTGCTAAATAATTTGGCCTTGATGAGTGTCATAATTAATGTTAAGAGTAAAGAACTTCATCCGAAGACAGCAAGTCTAAAGAGGTGCTAGATTTCCAGTTGATTTATTTGGCCTGTGTCTTTTTCTTGCATGCTTTGACAAGTACTTATCACTTATTTGAGCTCATAATGAAGTTCTGCTTACTGGCACATTCAACTTCCAGAGGAGAAAGTGGTGTGCTCATTGCCAGGTAGGAAGCGTGCAGTCCAAGGAGAAGACCCAAATTCCTTTCTGTATCTATTAGAGGTGATGACAAAGTACTGAGATCTGGTGTTGTAATCACTTCCTGGTCAGGCTAATTAACAGAAAAAGAGTTGAAAGCTAGAACAGAGCTCCAACAAGGATTCTGAAAGCAAAGCAGTACTTTACTTTAGAAAATATGTATCCATTAATGCATAACATTTTTACCTCCATGTACTGGCCGACACAGAAGGCATGCATTGACTCCCGCGTGTCCTCAAACTGCAAAGCGGCTTCCAAAGCCACAACTGGGTCCTCACCTGCAAACTGAGCTAATGAAAGAATGAAGTAGTCAGTACAATATCTTAAAAACTGCTTAGATCCTCTAGCTCGGAAACAGAAGTAATTCATGTCTTTAATTTGGATACTGATTCTCACCAAGTATGCTATTGCCAGTTAAAGACTGGGTTTGAAAGTCCTTTATATCGTACACTTTCCCATCAATCACTGTCCAAAATCCTCCATCCTTGTTGTGGTTCTCTAGATCAGCTTTACGTATAAGTGTCACCTCTTCATTATTTCTGCAACTCTGGGCAGTAAAAAATGAACCTACAAGTATAAAATAGAATAGGGAATTTATCAACAGAAAAGTTTTTTCTGAACATTCCTTTAACAGATGCCTAACCAAATCCCTCACTTCTGTTCAAAGGCTGGTTTGTCTTTTGATATGCTAAGAAGGCAAAAGAGCTGTTAAAATGTTCCTGTCTACATATTATGCAATTAAATTGTCTGTATGTTGTATTCTTTCAGGCACTAATCTGCAGTGTCACACTGTCAAAGACCTAGCACTGCCCAACTACTCAGCTGTTTTGTTTGGAGGTGGAGTAGAGCAACCAGTGTTCTGGCAAATCACTGCTCCAGTCAGTTCTCCCTCCAAATTACTTCTGTTTTATTACATGATTGCCAGCAAGTCATTGGCCATATATTTAATTTCACTCTAAAGCCAGTCATTTTTCAATAAAAGAAGGAAGGTTACATACACAACAGAACTCTTGCAAGCAAACTATTTCAAACCAAAGGTTATTTCACCCAGGCAAAAAAAATCAGAGTAATGTTCACACACAAGCACCTTCATGTCAGTTTACTCCGTTAGAACAGTAACTGAATTTTCACATAGTTTTTGCTTTCCCCAGCACACTACTGTCCATCAGTGTGACCTTGGGTTATGCCAACCATGTTTCATTCCTCCCTTCACCAGTAATCAGAAATGCACATTTTCTGCTTCTCTTTTCATCCCATGCACAGTTCTTAAGTGTTCTGGGAAAAGAAAAACTCCTTGTTTCAAAGCTTGCATGTTACTCTTCCTTTATGTTGCAGAGAAAACTTAGTAACAAAATGTATATATATGCTATTTCTTTTCATTGCAACTTCTCACACTCAAAATGCAAAATGATGTAACTACTTCTAGAAAAAGTTACACTTATATTATGCTTAATCCTACCTCTATACAAAACTTCCTTAAGAATTTACTGAAAGAAATGAATACTGACCTGTTGTGGTTTGAGGCTTGGA